>NC_080167.1:61960245-62045962 GCF_950295315.1 Erinaceus europaeus
TGTTGGGTGTGGCATGTAACTATATCCTATAATCTTTTAATTTTGTAACCCAGTGTAATCACACACACACCAGAGAGAAAAACTGAAATGAAAGCCTGCTGGAAAATGTATAAAAAGAACTCTTCCTGCATTAATACTCACTGAACTTGTGTACAAGATCAGCTCCCCTGCATAAAAGAAAGAAAGAGAGAGAAAGAAAGAAAGAAAAGAAAAAAAAAGAAAGAGAAAGAAAGGAGAAAAGTACAAGGACCAGCATAAGGATCCGGGTTCAAGCCCCCAGCTCCCCACCTGCAGGGGAGTCACTTCACAGCTGGTGAAGCAGGTCTGCAGGTGTTTGTCTTTCTCTCCCTGTCTCTGTCTTCCCCTCCTCTCCATTTCTCTCTGCCCTCTCCAACAATGACGATAATAATAACTACAACAATAAAACAACAAGGGCAACAAAAGGGAATAAATAAATGAGATAAATATATAAAAAAGAAAGGAAGGAGAAGAAAAAGGAAGGACAGAGAGAAAGAAGGAGGAAAGGAGGGAAGAAGGGAGGGAGAAGACAATTGTAATGGAAAACTGGCAAGGAATTTCAGATACATATATAGATACATACATGATATAAACTGTAACCATAGATCACAGTAATAAATGTTGCATTAAATATTTAAATGCAGTTCTTTTGTTTGTTTGTTTATTTTTGCCTCCAGGGTTATCGCTGGGGCTCAGTGCCTGCACTAGGAATCCACTGCACCTGAGGCCTTCTTTCCCCATTTTCTCTTCTCTTCCCTTCCCTTCTCTTCCCTTCTCTTGTTTCTTTCTTTCTCTCTCTCTCTTTCTTTTTTGGATAGGACAGAGAGAAATTGAGAGGGGAAGGGGAAGAGAGAGAAAGACAGAGACCTTCAGACCTGCCTCATTGATCATGAAGTGCCCCCCCCCCCACTGCAGGTGCAAAGTTGGGGCCTGGAACCGGGATCCTTGCTCATGCCTTTGCTCATCGTACTATGTGGGCCTAACCCGGTGTGCCACTGCGCACCTCCTAAATGCAGTTCCAATACTTTGTTTTTCCTGGCACTGTCTGAAAACAATAGCTTGCATTTTCAGTGACAAACACTACAATTGCCCTTGTCAAACTGGGTCCTAAAATGGAGCTGGAGTAAACTGCTCTGGGGACTGAGAAGCCCTTTCTGTCTGTTGCTGTCTGTGTCAGTTGTTTTTGACTCCTTGGTGATTCTTTTTCTTTTTTTTTTTAATATTTATTTTATTTATTTATTGCCTTTTGTTGCCTTTGTTGTGTTATTGTTGTTATTGGATAGGACAGAGAGAAATGGAGAGAGGAGGGGAAGACAGAGAGGGGGAGAGAAAGACAGACACCTGCAGACCTGCTTCACTGCCTGTGAAGTGACTCCCCTGCAGGTGAGGAGCCGGGGGCTCAAACCGGGATCCTTATGCAGGTCCTTGCGCTTTGCGCCACGTGGTGCTTAACTGGCTGTTCTACCGCCGGACTCCCTGGTGATTATTTTTAAGAAAGAAGTAGAGTTGGGCGGTGGTGCATCAGGTTGAGCACACACTTTACACTGCAGGACGATTCAGGTGTAAGACCCCTGTCCTTTCCAAAATTAAAGAAAGAAAATGCTAAGGTAGGAGTATACTAGATCATTGAAACACATGTGAAAAGAAACTAGCAAAAAAGAATTAGGCAAACTGTCTCTAAGACTTTGTGAGGACTATGGTGGTTATGGGAAGGAGGGGACATAGAGCTTTGGTGGAGGGTGTGGTGTGAAACTATACCCTGATAATTTTACACACTTGTAAACCATTATGAAATCACTTCTTCTTCTTCTAGCGTTTGCCTCGGCTAGGAAGGATCGTCAGTTTCCCCAATGAATGGGTACTCACGAGATGCACCACGGGAAGGTCGATCCAATGCACCCCACTGAAATCACTGATAAAATATTAGTAAAAAAGATCTAAGTATATACCACACATAGCCACTAGATGGCAACCTACTCTAAGAAATTGGCAACACAATTTTATTGGGTTTTTTTTTTTTTTTCTCCCTACTATGCCAATAAATGACAATGTAGGCTGTTCTTTCCCTTCTTAAATATGAGTGTTGAGCTTCTTCTCTCTTATATGAGTTTTCTAAGAATGAAACTAGTCATCCTGACCACCCAAATTCTTGAACAGGACATTTACTACTTTAAACAAAGATGGCTTGGGGCTGATGGTGGCATGCATTTCTTATACACTAGGACTAGGGTTCGAGCCTCCAGTCCCCAACTGCAGGGGGAAAGCTTTGTGGGTGGTGAAGCAGTGCTGTAGGTGTGTCTGTCTGTCTGTCTGTCTGTCTCCCCCTTCCCTCAATTTCTGGCTGCCTCTACTAAAGAAATTTAGATAATATGAAAAATACTGATTTGTTCCCAGAAGAATGCTCTCCTGGCTCAAGCACAGAGAGAGGGCTTTTCTCCTTTCTTCTCCTCTCCCCCTACCCTCTCTCTTTCTGCCAACAGGGTTGTCACTGGAGCTTGATGCCTACACATCTCCACCAACCCCAATGAGTGTTTTAAATAGAGGGTGAGACACAGAGATAGAGAGGAAAAGACAAGGAAAGATGAGAGACACCCGCCCGCATCATTGCTCCACCCCGCATCATTGCTCCTGGACCCCCGCATCATTGCTCTACCCGCATCATTGCTCCTGGACCAAATGCTTTAACGCCAGCCACCAAGCACCTGGAAGGGCCACATGTTACCAGGTGTGTCACCCCCAGCCCCCTCTTCACTGTTTTCTGTCCCTCCTTCCTCCCTGCCTTCTTCCTTTTCTCCCTACCTTTATTTCTTTATCTTTCCATATCTTCTTCCCTCCCTCCCTTCTTTCCTTCCTTCAATCCTTCCTTCCCTCTTTCCTTTCTACCTTCTTTTTCCCCCTTTCTCCCTGCTTTTCTTTCTTCCTTCTCTCCCTCCAGCTACCACTTCCCTTTCCCCTCACTCACTCACTCCCTCAACTTCCTGGTTCTGTTAAGACCTTCACTTACTGTTTCTTTGCTCCTGCCTCCAGAGAGCAGACAGGTAAAATCAACGATAAGCCACCACTCCAGATACAAAGTGACAGGCATGCAGATTTGGTTCTGCCAGTCTTGTGATCTTCCTGTGGTTTAGTTTTACAGCCGCAGCTGAGCTGAAGGCTGCTCCTTACTGACTCTTGACCACATGCTCTTGGGTGTTGTCTAGCAGATAAAACAAAAGCAAAACACCTGCTCCAGATCATATTATCATATCTTAAATCAAACCCAAAGCCTTGTGGTTCTAGTGTTTTGTATGTGTGGGGAGTGATGCCTATTCATGCAGGCAGGGGGTGCTACAGCAAGTGAAGAATGCAGAGTCTTGTCCTGAAATTGGTCTTACAAGTTTCCTGAATAAGAAAAGTGCCCATTTTATGAAGAAAATGTTTTATGGTTAAGGGTAGGGAGATAGCTCAGCTTTAGAGCACAGAGCTTGCAGGGTTGAGGCCTGGCCAGTTTTGATCCTCAGCACTACAATATACCAGAGCTGAGTTGTTCTCTCTCTCTTTTGAGGTGCCCTGGTCAAGGTGAAGGAAGATATTTTCAACAAGGAGAAATGGAGCATTTTCTCTCTTTGGGGGTCACAGGTAGAGATGGTTGAAATATAAACATCGTGTGGGGTTTAAATAATAGGCACCGATATGGACCTGTTAATTCTGAAAACAGACCTTAGCAGTACCAGGTGTTTGTAACAGGGGGAACGCGGGGGGGGGGGGGGGAGCGTGGATGTGGGGATACACAGCCTTTCAAGTTTTTCTGACCATCTAAACTGTTCGAGGGGTCAGGAGAGAATTCATCCTGTAGAGTTCACACTTTCCAGGTGGGAAGCCCTGAGTTCAATCCCTGTCTCTACCTGTGACCACTATGAACAGAACAAATGGAGGATGGAGAGCGTGAGCAAGATCTTGCAGGAGCTGGAACCAGGCCCTGGGCCACTCCTTGGCTCTACCTTCTAAAAATAAAATACAACAAAACTGTTCTATACAGAAAAGTGTTTTTTTAAAAAAAAAAAAAAAAAGAAGAATATATGGAGCATGGCTACCCCTTCCAGCGATGTGGCCAGATTGTCTGCTTTTCCACACAATTGGTTTGATTGAAATGTGCAATTGTGGGGAAACTCCACTGGGACTTCTGTGGTTTTGCAGGAGTTCAGCAAAGGGGGGTGGAGCTGTGACTTGGCACTAACTCTTACAGGGACTTAAGTCACAGTTGTCACCAAGAGCTGAGAATGAATGCAGCCTGTGGGAGCTGAAGGCTGGAGAGTCCTAAAGAGGGAGTCCTTGCAATCTTCACTCTAAAAAAAAAAAATCGGATAGCTTGTGGGGGTTGTGGCCCTTAATCTTGAGAGACAAGTGTATAAAGCTTAGCTTCTGTGCAATGCCCCCTTTACCTCCCCCCACCTGTCACCCCCCAGTATTTTCTGTGGCTTTCTAGAGTAGGAATTATGCTAATCGATACAGTCTGTAGATATATGCATTATCAAGATCATTGTTGTCATAGGAGACTGTAAGAAATAGAAGAACAAAATTAAACATTGCAGCATTTTTGTGGTGCCAATGCCCAGGTCCAGCAGAGAAGCAATTACAGAAGCCAGGCCTTCCATCTTCTGCACCCCTAAAAGATCGTTGGTCCATACTCCCAGAGGGATAAAGAATAGGGAAGCTTTCAATGGAGGGGAAAGGATATGGAATGGTGGTGGTGAGAATTGTGTGGAATTGTACCCTTTCATCCTATGGTCTTGTCAATATTTTTATTTATTTATTTATTATTTATTTTATATATTTTTATATTTATTCCCTTTTGTTGCCCTTGTTGTTTTATTGTTGTAGTTATTATTGTTGTCATTGTTGGATAGGATAGAGAGAAATGGAGAGAGGAGGGAAAGACGGGGAGAGAAAGATAGACACCTGCAGATCTGCTTCACCGCCTGTGAAGCGACTCCCCTGCAGGTGGGGAGCCGGGGCTTGAACCGAGATCCTTAAGCCGGTCCTTGCACTTTGCGCCATGTGCGCTTAACCTGCTGCGCTACAGCCCGACTCCCTCAATATTTTTATTTTACAAATAAATTTAAAAAAAAAAAAAGAAGAGGTGGGGAAAAAAACCCAATGAAAATGCCAAGTTTAGACTGGTCTTGTATAATAAATAAATTAATAATAATAATAATAATATTCTCTCTTTCTTACTTTCTCTTGTTCTTTACCATCAATTCACCAATGCTGATATGGATAAAAGGAATGGCTGTCCCTCCCAGAACCATGAGTATCGGGACTTCTGTATGTGTGAAGGCGGGGGTGTTTGAGCTCCAGGCACCCACTGCTAATGCAAAAATGGGGCTGGGCTGGAGCTGCCTACACCTCTCTCTTACAGGGAGCTCCTTGACAGATGATCGTTCCCCTTGTCTTTCTGCTGCTCTCCCTCTCCGTGACTAATGGTGCCGAATCAGCTCGGCTGCTCCACATTATTGCCACCTTCTGAGCTGGTGTTTAGTGATTACAGAGAGCTGAGTGACTCCAATAACAAGAGCTCAGTGCCTTTTATTTTTTTTCTGTCCTTTTGCCACCTGGCTTCACTGGGTCTCTGTGCCTGAATGATTCCACTGCTCCCAATGGATTCGTTTATCTTTCCAGATAGAAAGTCAGAGACAGAGAGGGGCTGGTGGTGGTACGCTTTGTTGGGCGCACAGGATGCAATGCGCAAGGACCCGGCTTCAAGCCCCTGCCCCCCCCTGCAAGGGGAAAGCTTTGTGAGTGGTGAAGCAGTGTTGGCGTGTGTTTCTCTGTCTCTGTCCCTCTTTATCACTCCCTTCCCTCTTGATTTCTGGCTGTCTCTATCCAATAAATAAAGATTTTAAAAGGGGGGGGGTCGGGCAGTAGCACAGCAGGTTAAGCGCACATGGCACAAAGTGCAAGGCCCTGTGTAAGGATCCTGGTTTGAGGCCCTGGCTTCCCACCTCCAGGGAGGTCGCTTCACAAACAGTGAAGCAGGTCTATGGACATCTTTTCTCTCCCCTTCTCTGTCTTCCCCTCTTCTCTCCATTTCTCTCTGTCCTATCCAACTACAATGACAGCAGCAACAACAACAATAATAACAACAACAGTGACAAACAACAAGGGCAACAAAAGGGGAAACAAGGGGAAAAAAAAGCCTCCAGGAGCATTGGATTTGTAGTGTAGGCACCAAGCCCTAGCAGTAACCTTGGAGACAGAGAGAGAGAGAGGAGAAAGACACTACAGCACTGCTCCACCACTTGGAAACTTCCCCTCGTGTAGGGTACTGGAACCTGGGTCCTCACTCATGGCGAAGAGTGCACTCTACTGGGTGAGCTGTCTCCTCTGCACCCCCCAACCCCCCTCATGCCAGCTCTATCACTCTTGGAGTCTGACTCTGGATAAGGAAAAAGAGGGGCAAGGGATTGGAATGTTCTTTTCAGGTCTTGGGGAGGCAGCAATACTAGCAAACTGAGGGGCAGGGAGGGTGTTTCTTTGTGCTGGTCTTCAGTTGGGTTTTAGGTGTGACTTGTGGTTGGATAGTTTGGACAGGTTTGGTCTGAGACAGTGAGCACTTGAGGCAACCATGAGAGCTCCAGGCCAGGATTTAAAGGGGGAGGTTCACCTATAAAAGACAGAGAAAGATTAGGAGTGGGGGGTGGCGGTGGCGGGTGTTAGTGCACCTGGTGAAGTGCACGTAATACTAAGCGCAAGGATGAGCTCAAGGATCCTGGTTTGAGTCCCCGGCTCCCCACCTGCAGGTGTCTATCTTTCTCACTCTCTATCTCCTTCTCCTCTCTCAATTTCTCTCTGTCCTATCCAATAAAATGAAAAAAAAAAAAAATGACTGCCAGGAGCAGTGGATTAGTAGTGATGGCGCCAAGCCCCAGCAATAACTCTGAAGGCATAAAAGAAAGGGGAGGGCGGAGAAGAAAAGGAGAGGATGAGACACAGACACACAGAGAGGAGAGACATCAGTCATATCACCACTCGTGAAGCTTCTTCCTATGTGGTGATCCCACGTAATCAACAGCAGGGGGCTTGAACCCAGGTCCTCACACGTGGTAAAATACGTGCCCTACCGGGTGAACACCTCCTGTCCCCCAAGGCTGTACAAGTCATGACAGGAAGTAGTGAAGGGGATCCATTGAGAGAGTGAAGAGAGAGCTTTGAAGAGGGAAGGGGTGCTGAGCCCTCTGTGAAGGTAGGTGGGAGAAGCACCCAGGATGGGGGGAATGGCTGAGGACCCTGAGGTTGGGTTCATAAATTCACAGCCACGCAGTTGGCAAGGCTGTTTTTTCACCAGCAAATTCATCTCCCCAGACACATAAGTAGAAGATGACTTAGTGACGTGGATTGGATACACAAGTGAGTGTGGCAAAGAGAGAGACCCAAGGTTTGGTGATATATTTAAGAGAGTTACAAGGAAGGAGCATGGAGTTAGAGAAATTCCCTTTGGTCCTCTCTTTTTCTTAGAACTGCCCTTTAAAAAATATATTTATTTACTCCCTTTTTGTTGCCCTTGTTGTTTTATTATTGTAGTTTTTATTATTGATGTTATTGTTGTTGGATAGAACAGAGAGAAATGGAGAGAAGAGGGGAAGATAGAGAGGGAGAGAAACATACACACCTGCAGACCTGCTTCACTGCTTGTGCTGCGACTCCCCAGCAGGTGGGGAGCCGGGGGCTCTAACGGGGATCCTTACTCCGGTCCTTGCGCTTTGAGCCACATGCGCTTAACATGCTGTGTGACCAACCAACTCCCCTCTTTTTCTTATTTTTTAAAATAATTTTTATTATCTTTATTTATTTGATAGAAGCTGCCAGAAATTGAGAGGGAAGGGGGTGATATCAAAGGAAGAGAGACAGACTCCTCCAGCACTGCTTCACCAATTACAAAGTTTTCCTCCTGTAGGTGGGGGCTGAGGGCTTGAACCCAGGTCTTTGTACACTATAACATGTGTGCTCTACCAGCTATGCCATCACTCAGCCCCAGTCCTCTTCCTTTTCTTCCTCTCCTTTGTTTTTTCTTCAGGAACAATATAAACCCCAAATTCATACACTTTCTGAATGGACATTTGGAGTTAATTTTTCCACTAGTACAAAAAAACAAAACACCATAAAATCTGGTGTATGCAATACATCTAGTAAAGAGACATAAAAGTCTCCTTTCTTGAATTGAGTGCGTGTAGAGTCAAACAAAACAAAACAAAACAAAACAAAACATAACACTCTTTAACTGGGAGATTTTTAAAATAAAAGTTCAAAAGAGAAAAACACAGTGAAATGTGAGTCTGTTGTTTCCTGCCCTGCTCAGCAGAAGGAAAGCTTCATTCCAGCAGAAGCTTTATCCCCATGAAGTCAAAAGCAGATGACCAAACTGCTGAGGCTCATTTCAGTCTCCCCAGGCAGCTCAGTCCTGTGTGTGTGTGTGTGTGGGGGGGGGTGCTAAGAAAAGTAAATTAACTATTTCAAGTCAGCAGGGAACAGCATAGGCAGCAAAGAGTCATTCTGGGAAGTACTAAACTCCTATAGCAATGACAAAATGCTCTCCAGGGCAGAAGGCATTCGCTGTGATGCAGAATCTCAGGCCAGGTCTTGGGAAATACTTGGATGAAGCAGAACAAGGTGATAGTCTGTGTTTCTGTGGATGGTACTGAGTTTTACACGTGGTAATTAGTGGATGGCTTACATATGCTCATCAGCTTCAACTATAACGTCAATCTAGAGGGACTGTGACAACTTCCTGTTTGTTTATTTTTGCACTCATCTTCTGTGACTTTCTCAGTTGTATACGCTAGAACACAGAGATGAGAGCAGAGACACCAAAGGAAGCTGAAATAGTCTAAGCCAGTGTATACCTGTGAAAGTTGCTCATGCTATGGAAACATAGCATCTCCAGTAGTCTGTGGGTGTCATCCAACCCCCCTCCCCCAAAAAAGAAGCCATGATCAGAGATCACATGCCCTTGTTATCTTGAAACCATCGTGTCCTAGATTCTCTGCATCTCTTCTGTGAGGAAGAAAGGAACGTAAATTATGAGCCATTCCATTGGGGACAGGAGTGATTCTATCTTGTCTGAAGGAGGAAAGTGGGTTTCAGACATCTGCTCAGTTCACTTCACAGACTAACTGAGTGATTGTGCTGGAACTCAGATCCAGCCGCCTTGATTATAAAATGCTCTTTCTCAGGCGGCCGGGGGGATCACAGCAGGTTAAGCGCACATGACACAAAGCACAGGGATCAGAGGAAGGATCCCAGTTCCAGCCCTGCAGCTCCCCACCTACAGGGGGGTGAAAGTTGGTCTGCAGGTGTCTTTCTGTCCTCCTCACTGTCGTTCCCTCCTCTCTCGATTTCTCTCTGTCCTATCCAACAAGGACGGCAATAACAACAACAATAACAACTGTAATGATAAACAACAAGGGCAACATAAGAGGGGAAAAATAGCTTCCAGGAGTGGTGGACTGGTAGTGCAGGCACCGAGCCCCAGTGATAACCTGGGGGTGGGGGACTCTTTCTTGTCCTTGAATCCAACCAAAAGATTACACTGGCTTCATTTGGAAAGCCGAGGCTTCCCAGACTCCTCCTTCCCATTCTTCAAAGTTCTCTGACTTTTATATGAGCTGGAAGACAAACTAAAATCCCTCGTTCTTGGGAAACTCTTTGGGACCAGCCCTGTTTACAAGATGGCACCATCTGCATCCTCTGTACATAAGACATCTCAGGAGACGGGAACCGAGTCCCCGTTCTGCTGGATTGTCTTGTTCTCAGCTAAACACTCCTGTTTCATTCAGAACATGAACAGGGCCTGGATGGTTGCTGCACCCTGTTGAGTAAACACATTATGGAGCCCTGGGTCCCCACCCTGCAGGGAGAAGCTTCACAAGCCTTGACCTAGTGCTATCTCTATCTCCCCTTTATCTCTCAATTTCTCTGTCTCTGCCCAATAAAATAAAAAGTAAAATAAAAACCCCTTTTACTTATCCCATGTGGATATATAGATAAGATGAGATAAAGAATATAAAAGGGGCTGGGTGGTGGTGACGCACCTGGTTGAGACATGTTACAATATGCAAGGGTCCAGGTTCAAGCCCCAGTTCCAACCTGCAGAGGGAAAGCTTTGCAAATGGTGAAGTAGTGCTGCAGGTTCTCTCTCTCTCTCTCTCTCCTTCTCTACCTCTTCCTTACTTCACAGTTTCTCCATGTCTTTGTCAAATAAACAAGTAAAATATCTTTTTAAAAATGTAAAGTGTGGAGTGGAAAATTCCTTGAACTTTACCCTTAAAGAAAAACAGGACCCTACCAGTAAGCCACTAGATGTTTAACCAGACCCTGCATAAGGGCATGCCTTATTAGGACCTTTGCACAGGGTTTAAGGAAAGCTGTTTACCAGATGGTTACAATTGATGGCGGAAGGATGTGGAGACAGCTACTCTGGCTAAGTCCTATTGGTCGTGTGGTGGTGCGATGTTTGAAATAAGCCCACGCTTTGCCTTGAGTGGACCCCGTGGTTCACTATGTTTAAAATGATTGGATTCCGCGCTTTTTATGACATGTTATTGGTTGTAGAGTGATAAGGTTATACATTCCCCCTCCCTGAGTGTATTCTGAAATCCTATAAATTGTGTGGTTTGAGCCTTGTTCGGGGTCAAGCCTGGTGGACTGCTGTCAGTCACCTCTTGACCCGGATTCGAGTTCGTGAATAAACATCTTTTGCTTCCTTGCAGTAGATGGTGGTTTGATTTTGCTCGCTAACATAAAGGACTTTGCAGAGTTCCTGGGGGGGGGGGTGGATTTTCCCCCTGGCTACCTGTATATGTTATTTTATTTCCATCACTGAGTAGACTCAAGTCACAGAGGCCGCATTCTGATGACATCTGCCTTTCACTTAACCATTTCACTGAGTCTATTCCTTTCTCTAGCTGACTTAAGAGCCTTTACAAGCTTGAGATTTGCTCTGGTCTCTCTATTGTTGCACATAGTACAGGGCTCTGCGAGAAAAGATATTTGTGGAGTTGTTTTATTTCACAAGGCGATTTTCTTTCAAAGGCAGCAAGAAGGATGGTTTAAGATAGGCTGGGGAGTTTTTAATAATAATGTGGCCTTCCTTTGCCATGCGGAGTGGTTCTTTTACTTTTTTTTTCCTTCTCTTTCTGAACCCCTCTTTGAAATAACGCTTGGGGGCAGCATCGAGGCAGCTGTTGTGTCCCGGAAGGAAAGAGGAGCTGACAGAGAGGAAATAAATGCTTTTCAACAGACATCAACAGCTTCCACAGGGGCTGCTCACTTGGCTACGGAGATCTATTTAAACTCTGCACACTCCTTCATGCCTCCTGGGAGCTCCAGAGGATAAATGACTTATTTTCTTTCTCACTGTGGGTGGCAAAGCAAACCGCAGAACAGTTAACCATTTACCCCTCAGGGCAAAATGGAGCAAATGTGCAAGGTAGACCTACCACATGCTTTAGATGCGAATGGAACCGGCACATACAGTGCTCTGGTTAAAGGCAGCTTCAGGCACTGGCAGGGATTAAATCAGCTCAAGGAAACACAATCAGTCAGATTTTTTTGTCCACTGACACTAAAGAGAAGAAAGGTGACAGTGGTGGCTTCACAGCTGACTTTAACCTAGAGATTTTCCAACTGGCCGCCTGCCCACAGCAGGCCCCGGTCACTCCCTTCCAGCTCCAAGGGCACCACCTCCAGTAAAGTACAGAGATGGTCTCTGGACACTCAAAGGTTTTGACCCTGGACACTGCAAGTTCAAACCCAGTCAAAGCCAGTCTGCCAGTCGTTAGCTAAAGCAAGGGCTATGCAGACATTTCTGAAGCCTTATCTTTTCTTTTTCTTTCTTTCTTTTTTTTTCTTCTTCTTCTTTTTTTTTTTGCCTGCAAGGTTATTGCTGGGGCTGGGTGCCCGCACCACAAATCCACTGCTCCTGGAGGCCATTTTTTTCCAGTTTGTTGCCCTTGTTGTGCTTGTTGTTGTTAGAAGCAGTAGTTTTAAGGAATGTTAGAAGTAGTTTTAAAAGTTCTCTTTCATGCAGTTATTTGTTAAGTGCTTTTAGTATAAGTTGTTTGTGGTATGAGATGGAAAATTCCTTGCCCTTTCCCCTTTGAAGAACAGGACTTAATCAGTAAGCCACCAGTTGTTTGCCGAGACCCTGCAAACAGGCAAAGCTTATCAGGGCCTTTGCACTAGGAAATTATTTTCTAGGAAGGGGCAGCTGATGGCGGGGGGATGTGGTGACCCTACCTGGCTAGATTCTATTGGTTGTGTGACTTTGCAATGTTTGAAACTAGCCCGTGATTTGCTTTGAATGGATCATGCTTTTGCTAAGTTTGAAATGATTGGATTTTGCGTTTTCTATAGCATGTTATTGGATATAGGCTGATAAGGTGATGTGTTCCCCCTCCCTGAGTGTAGTCTGAATTCCTATAAATTGTGTGGTTTGAGCCTTGTTCAGGGTCAAGCTTGGTAGACTAACATCAGTCACCACTCGGCCCGGATTGCAATTCGTGAATAAACATCTTTGCCTCTTTACAGTGGATGGTGGTTTGATTTTGTGCTCGCTAACAGTTGTAGTTGTTGTTGTTGTCATAGCTGTTGTTGTTGTTGGATAGGACAGAGAGAAATCGAGAGAGAAGGGGAAAACAGAAGCGATCCCCATGCAGGTGGGGAGCCAGGGGCTCAAACCGGGACCCTTCCTGTTGGTGTGCCTTCAGACCATGTGCGCTTAACCCACTGCGCTACCACCCAGCCCCCAAAGCCTTGTCTTTTCAAGATGTGACAAAAGCACAAAGTTCAGGCTTTCTCCAGTAATTATCTTTTCAAGATGTGACAAAAGCACAAAGTTCAGGCTTTCTCCAGTAATTTGGCCACATCTTAATTCCTCCCCAGAATCAGAATATTCTGGCATATTTTGCATGCTTTTAGTGGCTTCATAAATAATAAGAACGAATAGAAAGGGACAAGAAGATATACTAGTTTTCCCATAAGCCTACAGCCCAATTTCTGTTAGACCTGTGTCCAGGTTAATTGTGGACTCATTTTGCCATCCTCCAGTCATTCAAGCTGTGGGGAGAAGCTATGAGAGACCCAGTTACTCTCTAGTTCTGTCTCTGTGCTTGACCTTCACAGGCACACTGCTGAGTGAGGACTTTGGCCTGAGGTCAGAGTGGAGCCTCAGCCCAAAAGATTACCATTTCTGATGAGAGCCATGGCAGGACAGATGGACAGTCCCTCTGCTCTGAAACAAAGCTCCCCTGAAACCCACACTGGCCTTTCTTTGCCTTCCAGGGTAAGATGGGGAGAGGAAGCAGAACTTGCCCAAATTGTGTTTGAGAATCTCAGGACTCAAACTTGGATTAGAATGTAGACAAAAGAGCAAAATCAAATGCAGAGAGAAACTGTCAGAGAAATGAGAGGTTGGATTTCATTGAAGAAACCTCTCAGAAATTGTGTAGATAGTATTTTTATCTATTTATTTTTTTGGTCAAGAACACAAATAAAGAAGCCTGAGAGGTAACTTAATGGATAGAGCATTGAACTCTCAAGCAAGAAGTCCTGAGTTTGATTCTTGGAATCGCATATACCTGAGTGATGTTTTGGTTCTCTTTCCCTCTCTTTCTTGCTCACATATAAGTACTAAAATATTTTTAAAATTTTAAATTTCTTTTTAGAAAGCAAAGACACAGGGAATCAAACTCATGAAGTCATAGAGGTTGTTTGTTTTGAAAGTAGCAGTTGCAGGGTCAGTGTAGCTGACTCAGTAAGGTACACGCCTTGCCATGTGCACAAACCAGGCTCAAGCCCCAATACTACATGAGAGTGCCACAGCACTTGGGGAAGTTCTCACACTGATCTCAATCTCTCTCTCTCTCTCCCTCTCTGCCTGTTTCTCTCTACCCACACAAAAAAGTTGGCCCAGGAATAGTGAAATTGCATGTTTGCAAAGTCCCAGCTCCACAGAAAGAAATAAAATAAAAATTGAAAGGAGTATTTTCAGACATGCGGATCTTGTCAATGATGACAGTGGAAGCATATGCCTACCGAACAAATGATTCCTTGTGACAGTCAATTAGTTACTTAATGCCTCCTCCCCCAGGAGGCCTGCCAGAACCCTCCTCGTGCTCCCTAATGCCTATGCGGCTGATTGAACCCTGAAAGTGTTTTTGTATTATTTGAAGGCCAAAAGATTCCAAGCAGCAGTACAAGATCGAGTGGTTCTATTGGTTTCACCTCTGATTCTTTCCAGTAGGTGGTGTTAGTTCTGAACCTAGTCTGTGTGTAGGGAGGGTGGGGGGGGGTGTTTGAGGGCATGGGGGTGGGGGCGGATGGACACTGAGGCAATTGCAATGTATCTACTACCCATCAAAAGGTTAACAAGTCGTTTTATCTGATTATTAGCAAATATATATTTAAATTTTGTATACCCATTGGGGATTTGCAAATCTCCATATAGACTATCTCCTGAAATTATGGAAATGCCAGGAGGGAGGAGGGAGGGGAAGTGGCCGGCATTTAGGAGAGGGTCTGGGGGTCCACTGGGTGGACTAGAACTGTTCGCAAGGCTTCAGAAATGTCTTGGGTGTCCTTGTAAGAGCACTTTCATTTTCAGAGTTTCTAAGAGCAAAGAGCAGGGGAGGAGGTGGGTGAGGGAGGTGAGAGAAGAAACTAGGTGAGAGAAGAAGGCTAGGGAAAAACACCCCGCCGTATACACCAAAGCAGAAGAACCCAGAAGGTTGTGATTCCGTGATCATTGCTGCTGCTTGCACTCAAGGGTGAAAACATTCAGATGAGGCTGCCTTGTCCTAAGTGATGTCTGAGGATAAGACCTTGGTGTTTGCATAGAGGGATGCCCCTGACTTTTGTATGTTAATTCTCTAGCCTGATAATTTCCAAGAGCTTCTTGCTGGATTCTTTAAGTGTTTCTATGTATACTGTCATGTCATCTGCAAATAGGGAGTTTGACTTCTTCTCTTCCGATCTGTATCCTTCCTTGCTCCTGCCTGACTGCTATGGCAAGAACTTCCAACACTATGTTGAATAGTAATGGTGATAGTGAGCAGCCCTGTCTAGTACCTGATCTGAGTGGGAAATGCTTCCAGTTTTTCACCATTGAGTATGATGTTGGCTGTAGGTTTGCTATACATGAACTCCTAATACAGCACCCTTGATGCTTGTTTGTTTATTATTGCTCATTTGTTTCTGCTACACCAGAGCCTTGAGCCATTTTATCACACCAGGGTGACCTTTTCAGAAAGAGAAAAGAGAAAGAGAAGAATAGACTAAAGCAGCAAGGCTTCCCTCAGTGCTCTTGTAATGGACCCAGGGGCTTGAACCTGAGCCCCCACCCCCAGAAGCCAGGAGACCAAGCAGATCTTCTCGGCACTACCTACCTGTCCATCTGTCTCCCTGAGCAGAGCACCCTGCTGTGCTCATGATAAGCGCTCCTTCTCCCTCACTGTCTGTTTAGAACAGATGGCAATGCTCCAAGGATAATGAAGAACTCCAAGTTCTTTGCCTGTGAGAGGTCCCAGGTTCACCACAAAAATGCCAACAGTCATTCCTGAGCTGTGTTCTGGTAAAATAAATAAATAAGAAGAATGTAAAATAAAATAGGGGGTCAGGCAGTGGTGCACATAGTACAAAGTGAAAGTCCCCATGCAACGATCTGGGTTCAAGCCCCCTGCTCCCCACCTGCAGGGGGCGGTCACTTCACAAGGGGTGAAGCAGGTCTGCAGGTGTCTTTTTCTCTCCCTCTCTGTCTTCCCCTCCCCTCTCAAACTTCTCTCTGTCCTATCCAGTAAAATGAAGGAAACCAAAAAAAAAAAAAAAAAAAAAAGGCCAGCAGTGGATTGGTAGTGCAGGCACCAAGCCCCAACAATGAGCCTGGAGGCAAAAATAAATAAATAAATAAATAAATAATCACAAATAACCATAAAATAAAACAAATAAAATAGAGTTGGGGAGGTAGCATAATGTTATACAAAAAATGACTCATGTCCGATGATCTGAGTTCCTGAGCTCAATCCCCAGCACCACTTGTGAACAAGAACAGAGCAGCCCTCTGGCAAAATAAATAAATCAATAAATAAATAATTGCAAGCATTTCCATCTCTGAACTGTCACCAAATGCCTTTTCTCTCCACCCTGTCCTTTATTTATTTCTCAAAAGAGGGAAAACTAGTGTGGGTTTTGCAGCAAGCATCCCCCCTCCCTCCCAAAGCCTCCCCACTGAGCCCCTGAATGTGCAGCCCCTACCAGGCTGTTCCCATTGAATCACTGCAGGGCTGCTGGGCATTTTCTGCCTGCCTGCAAGAGATTAGGCTGCTGGCTTCTCTGGGTGTGGGTGGAGACAGCGCCCCCCTCCAGCCTTGGGAAGCCATTATCTGCTGCCTCCAGATGGAGCCTATCAGCAGCTGTCAGTCATCCACACCTGTGGAGCAAGGGCCCCTGCCAAAAAATTAATTGCTTAAAAATATCAAATAGGTAGCCTCAGATAAGGAAGGATGAAGGAGAGGGGAGGGAGAGCAAGTCGAGCTCTGCTAGGCAGTCTTATCAGCATCTGCAGATCTGAGTTCAGCTTTGGATTGGGTTTTCAAATACCAGTCAGAGAGCAGGGTTAGGAGTGTTTGAAAAGAGGAAGTACGCAACTTAGACCACACTCCACAGCCCACAGCTTCAAATTGGGTTGTTGATAAGCTTCCAATAGAAGCAAGCACAAAAAACACGGCAAAGCAGTTTTCCCCTCTTCTAATTCATTCTTCTTCTTCTAGCATTTGCCTTCTAATTCATTCATTCATTCATTCACTTTTTTATTTTATAATTTCTTATTAGTGATTTAATAATGATTGACAAGATTGTGGGATAAGAGGCGTACAATTCCACACAGTTCCCACCACCAGAGTTCCATGTCCCATACCCTCCATTGGAAGTTTCCCTATTCTTTATCGCTCTGGGAGTATGAACCCAAGATCATCAGATGCTTGCCCTGTGAGCAGGAGGCCCTGGGTTCTATGCACCATATCACACAAACATACATTCCAGAGGACCTGGCAAGGGCGTGCCTTGTAGAATGCATATGTTATAATGTGCAAGAACGCAGGTTCAAACCTCTGTTCCTTACCTGCAGGGGGAAGCTTCATGAGCAGTAAAGCAGAGCTGCAGTTCTCTCTCTCTCTCTCTCTCTCTCTCTCTCTCCCTCTCTCCCTCTTCTCTATGGATTTCTTTTGTCTCCATCCAATAAATAAATAATATTTTTAAAAAGTACATTCCAGCGAGATAGTTACGTGCATATACAGAGTGAACTTTAATGTAAGCTGTTGACTTTTATTATTATGTGACCAGCAATCATTATGATCCATTGCATCAAATGCCCCTGGAAGGAGAGATGCTGATAACAGAGGCAGCAGTGCATGTGTGGACCAGTAGTAAATGGGAAATCTTTTTGCCTCCTCTTTATTTTGCTTAGAAATAAAATCTACTCTGAAATAAAGTTTTTTTTTTCTCCAGGTTTATAGCTGGGCCTCAATGTTTGCACTACAAATCCACTGCTCCTGGTGGCCACTTTTTTTCTATTTTATTTGCTAGGACAGAGAGAAATTGAGAGGGTATGGAAGATATATAGAGTGAGAGACAGAAAGAGACAGAGAGAAACCTGTAGACCTTCTTCATCGCTTTTGAAGCAACCCCCTGCAGGTGGGGAACTGGGGCCTCAAACCCAGATCCTTGCACTTTGTAGTATGTGCACTTAACCCACTGTATCACTGCCTGGCCCCCTGAAATCAAGTCTTAAGAACACAATAGCATAGTGATGATGTTTTGCACTGTTGTTCTGAGGATCAGATCTAATAGATTTATATGAGTTGACAAAGTGTACATCCCAAGTGCCTCAATTAGTGGCAGCTCAGAATATACTTATCACTGTTTTACTTGTGAAATTGTTTTTGTTAAAACCAGTAGCTTTTCTTTTTTTATATTTATTTATTTTCCATTTTGTTGCCCTTGTTGTTTTTATTGTTGTGGTTATTGATGTTGTTGTTGTTGGATAGGACAGAGAGAAATGGAGAGAGGAGGGGAAGACAGAGGGGGAGAGAAAGATAGACACCTGCAGACCTGCTTCACCACCTGTGAAGCGACTCCCCTGCAGATGGGGAGTCAGGGGCTCAAACCGGATCCTCATGCTGGTCCTTGCGCTTTGCATCACGTGCGCTTAACCTACTGCGCCACCTCCTGACTCCCTAAACCAGTAGTTTTTCAATTCCATAAGGAAAGGCACTGTTTTATTTCCAGCATCTGCTGGAAATTGGCTCCTGATAAATTGCCAGTTTATTGAATCAGTTTATTCTTAATTGAATTAAATTGCTCCTGAAAGTCTTTTTATTTTTTTTTCTAGTTCAGGTGTAGAATATACACTATTTTCATTTTGTTCTGTCAGGATCAAAGGCCATTTTTTTGAAAGTTAAAATAAAACCAAACCAAACTATGGCAAACATTGTATTTTGTTTCCCAGTTAAATGAAGTGGCCCCACTACTCCATCCTAATTACTAAGGTGTTTGTTGCTCTTACACTTTGACCCTGGTGATGATAACTGGATGTTTCTCTTAAGAAATTCCCTGGGTCCATCCTCTCATAGGGTTAAAGAATAGGAAAATTATCAGGGGAGGGGATGGGATATGGAGTTCTGGTGGTGGGAACTGTGTGGAATTGTACCCCTCTTATCCTATGGTTTTGTCAGTGTTTCCATTTTATAAATAAAAATTAAAAAAAAAAATCCCAGAGGAGGAAGGATGAGTTAAGTAACATAACTTATAATCCTTTCAGGGATTCCTTTCCCCCCATATCCTTGACTTCCGCACCCCAGATATTTTATCTAAGGCGTTTCTAAATACTGTAGGAAATTGACTTACAGAGACATACTACTTAAGAGCTACAGTAGTCTTTAGCAATTGTGCTTCGCTTTGTGAAAAACAGATTGAAAAAAAAAATCTGTTACAAGTGCCTTCAACTGTGACTTCTGCGTCCTCATGACTCCAGCAGGGAGACCCTACAGGGACCCAACACAGAGCCATGCTTCCACCTTTTTGCTGAAATTCTCTGCTACTCCTTTCTCTCACTTGCTGAGTCATAACTCCCATTGTCTCTGTTGAAATCCTGGTTTTCTGCCTTCTTACTTTACCTCTCTGTGCTTTTAATTTCCCTGTCTGCCAAGTGTAGAAAAGAATTTTACCTGTCTCTTTAAGCTGTTCTGAAGATGAAATGTAATGACATATAAACTGCTAGGGCAGTGAGTGTACTCAATGCATACTAGCTATTCCTCTTAAAAAAAATAAATGCTAGCTATTCTTATACAAATTTTATACTCATACTCTCTAGGCTAATATATATATATATTTCTAGATTTTTTTGAGACATGGACAACTTGCTACCTGCATCTGTCTTGTTTCTTTGCGTTGTATATTTATGAACTGTCACTGTAAGCTATAAAAATTCCATTTAAGCAGGGAGTCAGGCGGTAGTGCAGCGGGTTAAGCGCATGCGGCATGAAGCACAAGGACCAGCGTAAGGATCCCCATTCGAGCCCCTGGCTCCCCACCTGCAGGGGAGTCCTTTCACAGATGGTGAAGCAGGTCTGCAGGTGTCTTATCTTTCTCTCCCCCTCTGTTTTCCCCTCCTCTCTCCATTTCTGTCCTCCATCTCTGTCCTATCTACCAACAATGACAACAATAATAACTACTACAACAATAAAAACAACAAGGGCAACAAAAGGGAAAATAAATAATTTTTTAAAAAATTCCATTTAACCAACATTTGATATCTGTGAAAAAGTCTGTGGCTTTTTGCTAGGAAAAAAAGTTACTCCCCTTCTGTTAAATGTTACTTAAATTCCATCAGGATTTCAGTAGCACCAGTTATGCTGGAGGGGACATTCTGATCTTTCGGTCTTTTGGGATTTGCTCTAAAAGGTGTTTTTGCAATATTTGAAGTAAAAATGATCTCTCAGAACAGAGTGCAGAAAACATTGTTCAGATAGACAGCACCTTGAGAGAAGGTTTTATGCTTTCTCCTCCTCCTTCTTCTTTTTCTTTCTGGTCTACCCACCCCCTTAAACTCATTTGCTCTTAGTGAAGATAGCCCATGACTAGACACACTGATGACTCAGATCAAATGAGAAGTTCCTCACCCCAAACAGTCAGAAGACCCATATTCTCATGTTGATTGCTGTGAAGTCACTGTGTCATTTAACCAAGGCCCTTTACCTCTTCTGGGCTGCAGTGTCTCTAGTCAGACAGGTGATAATGGCTGGTACAGTTGGAGTTTCCCCAGCCCTGTGGGACGAGCTGACTCTTAAGCAGTGGATGATTTGCTGGTCCTGAACCCAACAACCTCCAGAACTGAATACAGAGTTCTGTGGTTTATGCATAGCCCTGCCCCCTTTGCTAGAGCAGCTTAAGCTGACTGAAACATACTTCCCTGTCTGCGGAGACACGATGTTCTGAACACTGAAGACTCTCAGTTGTCCACTGGCCCCTCTGCCATGTAAGTCAGGGTCTCATCTTGTCTTCCCTTACTTACCTTTCTGAGGTAATTTCTATTCTGCATATCTGGAAAATCAATTGCCCAAGACACGACCTTCTTGTTGGGTAGTCTGTATATTTTTGTCCTGCTACATGATATCACTTCCAAGTCCCTGGATCCATTTTATGACTGTCAGGATTAGAAGTTCTGTATTTGGTGCCCTCTCCACATGCTTCCCCTCCCCATCCCCCTTCAAGTGTCCCCAGCACCTGCTATAACACCTCGGCCAGAAAGAACAGAAGGAGACCAGGCAACTGGCTTGAGGGAAGAACCAGTGATAATGGGAGCTCATTATATTTTTGACATTTCAGTTATTGCTACTTTACTGCTAACATACTTTGACTCCTGATGGAAGGGTTGCTTTTTCTGTTTGTGCTCATTCCTGAGACAGTGTCTTGAATGAAGCTCTCAATGATGCTGTGAGTCTGGACAATTGATCGCTACACAATCAAAGATGA
This sequence comes from Erinaceus europaeus, assembly GCF_950295315.1. Lineage (NCBI taxonomy): Eukaryota > Metazoa > Chordata > Mammalia > Eulipotyphla > Erinaceidae > Erinaceus > Erinaceus europaeus. Next base: position 61,981,324 of record NC_080167.1, read on the forward strand.
TTACATGTGCCTGTAAGAGAATAGGGGTTAACAATAAGTGCCAACACCGTAGCAGGCCAGCGGGGATTGGCTATTTACAGAATCAGCTCTGAATCACCATTTATGATCTAATGGGTAAAAACAATCGAATTAATTGAGCAAGCCTGCATTCTGCTCACGTAGCTGACAATAAGAATTACTAGGCTCATTTATTGAATGTACTTACTTGACTTATCCATCTGGTTAGCCTTTGTTGCATTTCATTTTAAAGGAAGATTGCTACTAATTGAACCATTCAAACCTCCCCATAAAAGTTGCACAGTCTAGACCCACGTGCTCCTTAGACCTTCTGTGGATAATTTTTTTCAAGTTTGTTTAAATCTCGGAATTAGATTTCTCTTAGCAAGTCACTCCTCCTGTTCTCTGTTCCAACATCTGACCCTTTTAGGAACATTTTGCAGTTTGATCTCTGCTTGGCAGGTACCAAGAACAAGGTAGCTCCAGAAACACCTGGATATCAGCCGACCATCAGTTTGGTTGCTTTCCATGTGGTTTCAGATCAAGTCTCACAGCGCTAGATACTAGGAGGCTGTGTCTGTTAGAGATCAGATCCTGATAAATGGCCCAGGTACAGTAGAGGGAGGCTGGCAGGCTGAGAAAGGAGCTCTGTCTCAGAGCCAACTGCCACTGCCCTCAGACCAGCAAGTCAGCATCCGCACCAGGCTCAGAACCTGGAATCTGTTTTTGGAAAAATGGTTGTGAGTTGGAAGATGGCACACTTAGTAGAACACTTGAGTGACATGTTCAAGACCCTCAGTGTGAGGACTGACACAACATGGACAATCAACATTTTTTTTTTAGAATGGTGATTATTCAAGCTTTTTTTAATTTCTTTTTTTTTATTGGGGAATTAATGTTTTACGTTCAACAGCAAGTACAATAGTTTATACATGCATAACATCCCCCAGTTTCCCATATAACAATACAACCCCCACTAGGTCCTCTGAATCCTTCTGTAGCAAAGCATCCTGACACAACATGGAAATCAACATTTTAAAGTAGCAAAGCATGGAGTGAGAGAGGTACAGAGAGTTCAAGAACATTCTAGACAGATGGAACAGGATGATAAAATGTAACACTTTCTCTAACTAAAAGCAAGTAGACTAAGTCATGGGATAGCTTCTGCTTCTCAGTCTGAGGTTTCCAAAGCAATTGGCAGAAATAAGTACTTTGAGAGCCTCTATCTTAGATTACTCCTCAATGTCTTTTTGCCCCAACTGAAATTCATTTTCTTTTGTCTGTTCTTGAGAATAAGGAGTCTTCTTATATAATGAGCTGTGTGCTTTTGTGATTTTGCAAGTCTCAGTATTAGCTATGCAGAAGTGCTCACAGCAGATAGCAAAGACTCCCCCCCCCAAAAAAAAAGAAACAACAAATATTGACAACCAGCAAATCCACAAGCCTCACTAAGCTGCAGCTGCTAAGAGTAAACATAAACCGTGCAGACACCAAGGCCTCAGGTGGGAGCTACTGTGTGTGGCCGGGGTGAGAGGGGTACAGGACTGAAGCCAAGCATCAGAAGGTTGGGAGCTCTTGTAAAATAAAAGGGGGGGGGGGCGACACCATTTAGTCTCTGAACAACAGCAGTCAAGGCTGCACAGGGTGCTGACTTTGAGAGTGGGGAACCTCTGAGCTTGGCCCATGGTCTCCGGGGTGTGAGTCTGTAATTGTTTCTCTGCTAGACATGGGTGTTAGCTGGTCAGTCCATACGCCACCCCACCCCCCAGCCTTTTTTTTTCCTCTAGTGAGGTAGGGCTCTGGTCTGCCAACTATGTGAAGTAAGAATCCAGACACTAGTAGTTCCCATAGTTTGCAAGATATAGCACACTAATAGAGGGTTGTCCTAGCAGGTGAGAGGTACTGGGTTCGAGCCCTGGATCCACATGGGGACACCGCAGGCAGCACTTGGTAAGCTTCATGATGGGTGGAGTAGGGTTACGATAGTTTCTTCTGTCTTTCTCCCTCCCCAAATAAAGTATGGTCCGTGAGTGGGGGCAATCATCATAGCAAACACAACTACTTACATAAAAGGAATTAAAAGAAGAGGAAGCAGATGAAGTCACTAAATCGTGCTATTGAGAAATGGTAGTTAGAGGTGTTGAGTCAGGGAGAGAAGAAACTGTGTGGTCAGAGAAATCCACACACAGTGAAGCAGAGAGGAAGAAGGGAGAGGGCAGGGAGCTATGGAGGAAGACAGGGAGACAAACACTTGGTTCCTACTGCCCAGATTTTGAGTAGAATTTCCATGAAGCCCAACTTTGCTGAATTTCTTGAAACTTCCTTTTTTAATTCTCTATTTTTATGACCTTTATTTATTGAATAGAGACAGAAATCAAAAGGGTAAAGGGAAATAGAGAGAAAGTAAGCTCCCTGCAGCATAGCTTCACTCAAAAAGTTTTCCCCCTGCAGATGGGGACTGAGGGCTCAAACCTGGGTTCTTGCGGACTGTAACTTGTACACATCCAGGGGTACCACCACCTAGATCTCATTCCTTGAAACTTTCTAATCTTGAGTCAGTACCTTTACCTCTTGCATTTGCTATCCAATACTCTTTGTTTTGTTATAAAGAACTTCTTTCAGAGAGAGAGAGAGAGAGAGATGGAATCTTCCTTCAATGCTGTGGGAGCCAGGCTTGAACCTGGGTCAAGCAGCGCACTGTTCAAGTGAGCTATTTTTCCAGCTCATAACCAAGAACTTTCCTTAGAAAAGCACAGTTCAAAGTTAAAGATCCCAAGCAAAGTATTTCATGAAGCTGAATATGAGATGTAAGATGTGCATCAGTTTTTAGTTGGGGTGGGTGGGAAGGGAGGCTTTGTGCCAGTGCTTTGCAATGCCTCTGTTCCCTGACATTCCTGTCTGGGGCATAAGAGCATGCAAATGTCTCCTGTCACCTTGCCAGCAGGCAAGGCCACTGGAATTGGTTTCCAGAGAATTCTGGCACTTTGAGCTAATGCATAATTTTGCAGTTCCAAGGCATTTATAGAAGGGAGTTCATTGTTCAGTCTTTAGGAAAACAAGACAGTAGTTTGTGTCCTTCAATCTGACAAATCACAGATCTGCCTCTAAGTGGATGGTGTCACTCTGACTCCTGTTGGATGACGGATTGCCTCCCTTGGCTTCTCAATGCACAATCTCTTTTTTGCTAACAGAACTGATTTATCTCAGCTGTACCTCTGACACAGCAATTCCTTATTCAAATTAATGAATCTGACTCATATGCAGCATGATAAATCATTGATTTCCCATGATATACCTACATAGAACATATACATATATGTACGTACACACACACACACACACACACTACTGAAATGAGTTTCTTCTATGGACTAGATGACACTAGAGGTTGGCTGGGAACAAGAGACAAAATGCCACACATTCTTTTGTTTTTGTTTTTTTTTTAGTTTACTTCTTTAATTTTTATTAATGCTTTAATAATGATTAACAAAGTTGTAATATCACAGGGGTACAATTCCATACAGTTCCCACCACCAGAGTTCCATATCCCATCCCCTCCATTGGAAGCTTTCCTATTCTTTATTCCTCTGGGAGTATGGACCAAAGATCTTTATGGGATGCAGAAGATGGCAGGTCTGGCTTCTGTGATTGCTTCTCCATGGACCTGGGCATTGGCAGGTGGATCCAACCCTCAGTCTGTTTATATCTTTCTCTAGTGGGGTATGGCTCTGGGGAGGTGAGGTTTAGGGACATACTGGTGAGGTGATCTGCCCAGGGAAGTCAGTAGGTAGTATCTGCAACTTAGTGGCTGAAAGGTGGTGAGATATCAAGCTAGAAAAATTGTTTAGTAAACAGGAGCCCAAAGGTAGAAAGAGAGCAGATGAAATTAGGGGTCTGTGTGGGATGAAGCTAGGAAGTTTATTTTAGGTATGTTCCAAGGGGCCCATGACTTTAGTAATTTTTGCCTGTTACCATGCTAACACACAATGATAAAGAAATAAGCAAATAAATGCACGAGGAGATGAACTGGTAACATTAGAAGAAGAGAGGCTTCACAGGTGAATGTCTGCAACTCAAAACAGCATTTATCCTTCCAATTTAAATCATAATTTTGTTTTTCTAGTGAGATTAGGAAGCCTCAACATTTTGACTATGCTTGATTTTCCAGTCTCAGTCCTTGTCTATTTCTTTCATACTGACTTCACAGTGGAGAAAACAAAGCAGATACCCCCCCCCTTCTTACAGTGGGATTTCTCTGGCAAATTAATAGTAAATCTAGACTGGTTGGTGGTGTACCTGGTAGAGCACACATATTACAGTTCACAAGGACTTGGGTTCTAGGCCCTAGTCCCTGTCTGTAAGGGGAAGCTTTAGGAGTGGTAAGCAATGCTGCAGGGTTCTCATTCTCTCTCTCTCTCTCTCTCTCTCTTTCTTTCTCCCCCCCTCCACTTTCCCTCTCTGTCTCTATTCAAAATAAATAAAAATAAAATTTACAGAAAAAAACATAGTACAAAATGCATTTAGAGCAAGAGGAAGAGTCAGTGGGCAAACACCATGCATGAAGCCTTGGGTTTAGTTCTGAGTTCCAGTTAAGAACACTGTGGATGCCGTCAAGTAACTCCCATAAGTGGTGGAGAAGTGTTTGCTATTTATCCTTCCCTTCTCTCGCTAAGTATATATAATTTAACTGCCTGGCTAGGGATGACATAATGACTGGCTAGGTAACAAAAGATTGTCATACCTGAAGCTCTTGTGTCCTCACTCAGTCCCCTAGAACTACGATAAGCCAGAGCTGAGAAGTGCCCTGGCCTGTCTCTCTGTCAGTCTACCTATCATCTTTCTCCCTCATTTTTGTAATATTTTGATTTATATATTTATTATTGAATATAGACAGAAATTGAGAGGGGAGGGGGAGATATACAGGGAAAGAGATACCTGCAGCCCTGCTTCACCACTAGGGAAGCTTTCCTCTCTGTAGGTGTGAACTGGGGGCTTGAACCTGGTTCTCTGCACACTGTAATGTATGCACTTAACCAGCTGTGCCACTACCTGGCCCTATATATCTCTTTATGTCTATACATCACTTATTCTCAATTTTAAAATGAGAAAATATGACCCTGGGAGGCAATTTAGCAGTGTAGCCAATGTGTGAGACCTTGAGCAAGTCCCAGGAGAGGATGTGAGAGCCCAGAGGCTGAGAGGAATCTGAACCACCCGCCTTGCTGCATCACTGTGATTCCACAGAGCGTGGGATCAATTGAACCCAACATGGAAGCACTCAGGTCAATGGGTGTTTTGTCTGTATGTGTTGTTGTTGTTTTCTTCATCATTTCCTCACAAAGGCTCCTGAATCCTATAATATTTTCATTGGGTGGTGGTGGGGTGGGGGGAGGCAGTGACACACTGGGTTAAGTGCACATAGCAAGGACCCACACAAAGATCCTGGTTCAAGTCCCCTGCTTCCCACCTGCGGGGGGGAGGGGCACTTCACAAGCAGTGAAGTAGGTCTGCAGATTTCTATCCTTCTCTCTCCTTCTCTATCTCCTCCTCCCCCTCTCAATGTCTCTGTCCTATCAAAACAAACAAACGAACAGGAAAAATTGGCCCCAGGTGCAGTGGATTCATAGTGTAAGCACCAAACCCTATTGACAACCCCAGAGGCAAAAACAAAACAAACAAACAAGAAATATAATATTTTCATTCAATGTGTGTGTCCTTCTCTTGTGCACCTGTCTTTTGCAAAAAACTTTAAAAAAAAAAAAGGAGAGAGGATACAGATATTTGTCTCCCCAATGTTTTCTAGTGGCTTATTGTTCTCGAGGGAGGAAAAAAAAATCTGTTTACTTCTTCCACATTGCCACTGCCTTTGAGTTTCTTCGGCTCATGTTCTTTTGTCTGAAGCTTTATTAAAAAAAAAAAAGCCAGTCATTTCAGAATCAACAGAAGAAGCAGATTCACGTGGAAACATCCCATGGCCATGAACCTAGAGGCTGCTCATAACAGTGTCTGTTCCTGAGCGGCCACCATCTTTGACCTCAGCGGGTTGGGTTGGTTTGCTGCTGTGGTGAGATTATTAATCTTATGGGCAACAGCAGACCTCAAACACTGTCAATTTTACTCCACTTGGTCAATCTCCTGATATGTTTCCATGAGTTTGATGGGATTCCTAATGTAAGGCCTATGACTGTGACCTATAGGTCTCTCATTCTTTTGTTTTTTTTATATATATTTTATTTATTTATTTTTGTTGTTGTTGTTTGTTTGAAAGAAACCCTGCTGAAGTCCACAGTGCTCCCATGAGGTGTCAGGACTCAAACCCAGGGCCTCACATATGGTAAATCATTAGGCTTCATTGTTGTTGTTGTTGTTTTTTAAGATTATTCATTCATCTGTTTGGAGAACTAGAAAGAAGAGAGAAAGAGGGCCCAGGCGGTGGCGCACCTGGTTAAGCGCTCACATTACAGTGCTCAAGGACCCAGGTTCAAGCCCCTGGTCCCCACCTGCAGGGGGGAAGCTTCATGAGTGGTGAGGCAGGGCTACAGGTGTCTCTCTGTCTCTCTCCCTCTCTACCTCCCCCTCTCCTCTCAATTTCTGTCTCTATCAATAACAAATAATAAAAAAAGATTTAAAAAAAGAAGAGAGAAAGAGACCAGAGCACTGACAGTGGCATACTCAGTTGAAAACACACGCTACCATGCACAAGAACCTGGGTTCAAGTCCCCGCTCCCCATCTGCAGGGGTGAAACTTCATAAATAGCCCTGCAGGTGTGTCTCGTTCTCTCTCCCTTTATCCATCCCCCCCCATTTCTTTCTGTCCTATTAAATAAAATAGAAAAAGAAAAAGAGAGAAGAAGTGGCCACATGGAGCAGTGGATTTGTTGTACAGGCACCAAGCCCAAGCCCCAGAGATAACTCTAGTGACAATAAAAAAAAAAAAAAATTAAAAAGTGAAGAAAGGAAAGGAAAAAACAAAAACAAGGGATCGTCATGCTTATCAAGAACAGTGTATGTTACATGGCAACACTACGCCCATATTAGAGTCCTGTGTGACCTGTGTGTCGTGCCACAAACAGGAACGCTCATCACTGGAATCACCATCTGAAATACTGCAAGACACAACCAGTTCCACTCTCAGAAGGAAAATAATAATAATACTAACGTTCTTCAGTTGCATTTGATTGCTTTCTCTCTGCGGCGAACTCGAGGTGTCATCCCTAACTGCTACGGATGCTTTTCTTCAGGTTAGCCACAGAAAAAACTTCTGAAGAAGAGGACTCCTGCTCACTGGGAGCTATGCTGGAGGCTGTGTGTCTGTTCCCAGGAGACAGAGGTGAACCATGCAACTCCAGGTGGACACCAGCAAGCTCCTAGCATGGGGGAGGTCACTGACCTCACTCTGCCCACAGGAAAAACACCCACTCCTGCGTCAGCGGCTGGTAATTCACCTTGGCCACTTTGAGGCTGCCAGAGACACATCTGCTATGGGCTCCCAAGACATTACCATGCAGAGTTAAAAAGTGACAACTGTGTTCAGCTGTGAGAGGGGTGTGTGTGACCCCATGATAAGGCCAGAGATACAGGGACCTAAAAAAAAAAAAGCCAGGCTCTGGGTGGCATTTGTTGTCACAGGGACTTCAGCCCTCAGAGCTGACGTTTTTTTCAGATAGACAGAGGAGCTGAGGGAATCACACTCCTGTGCAGTGGCTGGTCAGGCTCAAACCTGGGTCTTGGGGCTGACAAAACAGGAAAACTACCCAGTTGAGCTATCTTACCAGTCCTGGGTCTCATTTTCTCTTTCTGTTAAAAGGACTAAGGAGCATATTCTCATGACAGGGCAACTTTATTTGCTAGCTACAAGTTCTTTTTTTAATCTTTATTTCAGCAGCTCTATAAGCATTGCTGTGGGAGCTGGGGGAGGCAATATCCTGGGGCCTCCTGCATGCAAGTCCTGTGGTCCACCAACAGTCACCTCCCCAGCCACGTCAAGTTCTTTTCAAATGTTGCTGGGGGCTGGGAGATAGCTCAGCTGGTAAGGCACATGCTTTACCATGTACAAGGACCCAGATTCTAGTCTCCGGTCACCACGTAGTGACACCGTGTAAAGGCGAGGCTTACTGAGCAGTCAGGCTTTTTAACGTTCTCTTGTTTCGTAATTTGTTTTAATCATTCCATTTGGTTTGATAGAACAGAAATAAGTTGGGAGTGGGAAGATAGGGAAGGAGAGAGAAAGAAAGACACCTATTTCAAAGCTTCTCCCCACAAGTGAGGACCGGGTGTTGTTTTCTCCAGGCTGGCTTCACGGGCAGGTAACAGACGACCAGAAACTCGTGGCTGAGCTGAGAACGCAGTTTAATTTTTATTCATGAGTGGGCAAGCAGTCCAACAAAATAAACACCACACAATGTGCTCCTCCACCTCTCTCCTCCGGCTGCAGCATCAGGAACTCAGGAAGTATATAGGGTAGGGGGCAGGGAGAAGCAAGAAACGTGAAACTAGCAAAGGCTAAACCAAATCTCCCGGAGGCAGGGGGAGTGAGACCAAACCAACGTAACAGAATGACCATGTAAATAGACCACAACGTCAAGCAATGTAACAGAAGAGATCCCAGTAGCAGAACTAGAAACCTACCAACAACCAGGGATTTGAACCTGACTCTAGCGAGATGTGCAGCACGAGTGCAATGCACAAGCATCCACGGTGTCCCAGGTTCAATTCCTGGTGCCACCAATAGCCAGATCAAAAAGGAAACGGGTTGGAGAGCTAGCTCTGCAGTAGGACCTGTGCCCTGCCATGTGGGTGTGGCTCAACTTTGAGTCACCACACCACCCCGGAGTGTGTCACCTCATTGAAGGAAGCTCAGTAGCTGTGCGGTCTCTCTCCTGCTCTCTGTCTCTCTCTTAGCATTTTCCACTGACAGCTGTAGCCCTTGTGACTGTGGTGCATATTTTAAGGTCAAGTGGGCAGGATAGTGAAGGCCATGAAGGCAGATTTCTCTTTTACTTACTAGTCCTCCTTAGAGGAGGGAGTCTTGCATCGCCAAGAGGAACATACACTGGGCAGGGCTAAGTGGAATAATGGTTATACAAAGAGACTGTTAGGCCTGAGGCTCCAAAGTCCCATGTTCAATCCCCCATACCACCATAAGCCAGAGCTGAGCTGTGTTCTGGAAGAGAGTGAGAGAGAGGTGGAGGAGAGAAACATACACCCTGGAGAGAAATGACTCAAGGACTGATACTGGCCTGTTGGAAGAAGATTGAATCTTGGTTCCCAGGTCAATGACCGAGTAGACAAGCGAATAAGTTTCTTACTTGGGTCCTGTCCCAGCCACAGACCATTCCATAACGCTGCAGTCTTAGGCTCCTTACAAACCGCCAGCTGTGCTCAGAGTGGCAGAAAAAGGATTGGCAGAAAATTGACCAAAGACCCTGGATGTCTAGATCTATGGGGTCTGTTTTGCCATAAATGGTCTCTGATTTAGAATCTACAAACAAAAGAGATGATGACTTTCAACTTTTCCTAAAAGCCAATAGACGGGATCAGGAGTCTATGGGCAGATAGTGGGCATACTTCTCACAGTGAGGAGGGGTTATCATCTTCTGTTGGGGGTGTGTGGTGGGGGTGCATATTCCTGGGATTATTGGACTGCTTTCACAAGAGTAGCTCACAGATGACTCATCTGCAAGTCACAATTTATTTTCCAGCTCTGACTTGCTAGAGACCATTTCTGGGTGCAGTTAGCAGATATTTAAGCAAGCTGTCTGCCCGAGAGTAGATGCTGCCAAGGGCACAGTAGAATCTGGAAGCGCAGAAGGTGGTGTGAAGCTGGTCGGTTTGCAAGATCCAGACTGTGTCCTTTGCGTGGATGTGAGTTTGGGTCTGTGTGGAGCTGAGGGTCAGTGTGCTGGAGAGCTGCCTCTGAAGGGAGACAGTACACTTGTGTCCCTGGAGTCTCCAGAGAATCCTGCTTCTGTCAGACTGAAGGACAACCAAGGAAACTTATTGTCTATGGACTTCCTGTGGAATATATATTTTAAAAGCCAGATGTTGAATATCATTGACAATAAAATATTGTGATGAAGTTTCCAATGGCAGCCATGCCATTTGGTCTGTCAAGTGTTCATTCCCTTCTGAGTAAAAGAAATGTCCAGACAGAGAATCTGAGTAATCTCTCACTAAGCGGAAGAACCACTTAGATGATTCCCTTCATAGAAAGTCTGAAACTAAGACTTACTTAGCATGCCATCTATTACTCTTTTGTTTTATTTTCCAGTTCCTCTCTTCCATTTTTCCTTTAATCTCTGTTCTTCTGTCTCTCTTTCTCACACATACCTACTCTACCTCATACCCCACTCCACCCCACCTCACCCCCCCCAACACACATGCGTTTTTTCTGCCTTCCTTTACTGAGATTCACTTCAAGCCCTGTGCTCTCTTTTAAATTATTTATTTATTTATTGAGTAGAGATAGCCAGGAATTGAGAGGAAGGGGGAGATAGAGAGGGAGAGAGACAGCGAAACACTTGCCAGACTGCCTCACCACTTGTGAAGCTTTGCCCCAGCTGATGAGGTCCCGGGGCTTGAATCTGGGTCCCAGTCACTGTAATGCATGTGCTCAACCTGGTGTGCCAACACCCTGCCCTGCTATCGTCACTTTCTGCACAAAAAAAAGCACATGTTTCTCTTTGGCCTGGTAATCCTTTACTTGTCAAAGCTGGGCTTTCCGTTCTTTTAGCTAAATAAGCATTTCTTTATAGCTTGATCTTAACGTCTGCACCATCTAAATCAATTCTCTCTGGGAACATTCCTTATTAAAAAATAACTTATGTTTTTTTAGATTATTTATTTATTATTTGATAGGGCAGAGAGAAACTGAGAGGGAAAGAAGAGAAAGAGACAGGACACATGCAGCCCTGCTCTACCACTCATGAAGCTTGCTCTCTACAAGTGGGGACCAGGGGCTTGAACCTGGGTCCTTGCACATGGAAATGTCCACTTCATCAGGTGTGCCATTGCTTGGCCCCTCTCTGGGAACATTCTAGTGAAAGCAAGTTTTTACTTATGGACAGGGGGATAGTGCAGTAGTTAGTTACGCAGCAGCTTTTCATGCCTGAGACTGTGAAGGGAGACAGCAGACTTACTTTCCCTGGAGTCACCAGAGAATCCTGCTGCTGTCAAGCTAAACAAGGAGAGACTTATTGTCTAGGGACTTCCTGTGGAATTCTCTGAGCTCCTAGGTTCAATCGCTGGCACCATCCCATGCCAGAATTGAATAGCTCTGTTCAGACACCTCTGAGATATCCCTGGGGCACATGGGCTGAAGACGTTCACTGGTGGGTAGAATCATAGGTACTCTTGGAAGCTGGGTTAAATGACTGGCCAAGCAGACTGGGGAGGATAAGGAAAGAGACCAGTGGAATAACAGAGAGTGAATGTGTCACAAGGCTAGTGTATCCAGTGACCAACTGTCCCAATCCAGTTGGGACCGTTATCCTAATGAACACATAAGGGAATACAAGTACTGGGGGACAGATCACTTTAAAACTGCATGATTTGTAATAGTCAAAACCTGGAAGGTATCTAATAACAGAAGAGTAGCTGAGCAAGTGTGGTCTATATCCACAATGGAATGCTACTCAGCTTTTAAAAATTATGAAATTCACCTTCTTCATAGCATTTTAGATGGAGCTTGAAGAAATCATGTAAAGTGAGATAATCCAGAAAGAGAAGGATGAGTATGGGGTGACCTCATTCATAAACAGAAGTTGAGAAATAAGGATAGAAGCGGAAACACAAAGAAGAACTTGGACTATGTTTGATTTATTGCATCAAAATAAAGGATTCTGGGAGCTGTTGCATGGGAGGCTTTCAGATCCTGGTGCAACATGGTGGAGGAGGACCCAGGCTGGGGGTGAGAGTGTTTGGCAGAAAACTGAGACATTTGACAATGTGACAAGTATATTTACTGCTTACTATAAACTATTAATCTCCCAAATAAAGAAAAAAAATATGGGGGCCATGCGGCAGCACACCTGGCTAAGCACTCACACTACAGTGTGCAAGGACCCAAGTTCAAGTCCCTCATCCCCACCTGCAGGGGGAAGCTTCACGAGTGGTGAAGCAGAGCTGCAGGTGTCTCTCTGTCTCTCTCCCTCTCTATCTCCTCATCCCCTCTCAATTTCTCTCTGTCTCTATCCAATAACAAATAAATAAAATGTTTTAAATCGAGTCTCCAGCCCCATCTGTGTGGGGAAAGTTTCACAAGTGGTGAAGCAGTTTTGCAGGTGCCTGCCTCTCTGTCTCTCTCCCTCTCTACCACCCCTTCCCTCTCCATTTCTGGCTCTCTCTATCCAATATAATACCAAAGAAGGAAGGATGGGAGGGAGAGAGGAAGGAAGGAAGAAAGGAAGGGAGAGAGAGAGAGAGAGAGAGAGAGAGAGAGAAAGAGAGAACTGACTCAGAATATGCTGGTGATAGGGTTGCCTTCTTAGTGACCAGATGAATGGCGAAGTCCAGGGTGGCAAAAGCAACATTGAATCCCTCCCATCTGTTGACCTCCAGTGGCCTGCTTTTCCAGGTAGGAAGTAAACTTTTACATTTTAAAGTTTTCATTAAAAAAAAAAATGTGGGGTGGGGGCAGGCGGTGATGCACCTGGTTAAGCACCCAGATTCAAGCCCCTGGTCCCCACCTGCAGAGGGAACACTTCACAAGTGGTGAAGCAGGTATGCAGGTGTCTCTCTTTCTCTCCCCCTGTCTTTCTCAGTTTCTCTCAATCTTAGTTAAAGAGAAAGAAAGAGATGGAGAAAGAGAGAGAGAAAAAAAGGGGGGGAAATGGTCACTAAGAGTAGTGAATTCATAGTGCCTACATTGAGCCCCAGCAATACTTGTGATGGCAATAAAGAAATAAATAGGGAGCAGGGCAGTAGTGCAGTGGACTAAGCACAGGTGGCACAAAGCACAAGGACTGGTGCAAGGATCACAGTTCGAGCCCCAGCTCCTCACCTATAGAGGAGTCACTTCACAAGCAGTGAAGCAGGTCTGCAGGTGTCTATCTTTCTCTCCCTCTATCTTCCCCTCCTCTCTCCATTTCTCTCTGTCCTATCCAAGAACAATGACATCAATAACAGCAACAATAATAACTACAACAATAAAATGAGGGCAACAAAAGGAAATAAATATTAAAAAGAAAGAAAGAAAATTAAAAACAATATGTGGAGGTAGCTTACTTGGGAAGGCACATGCTTGGTTACGTGCAGGGCTCAGGTCTGGGCCACTGGTACACCACGTGGGGGAACTACAGCACTGGGGGAAGCTCTTTCTCTCTTTTCACTGTCCAAATAAAAGGAGGCCTAGAGTGATGAAGCCCCAGAAATGACAGGAGAAGAAAGTGGAAGAAGAGGAGGAGAAATAGGAGAAGAATGGCAAAAAGAAAAAAAATGAGAAAGACAGAAAGGAAGGAAGGAAACCTTTTCAAAAGTCCTGGGGAAAAAAAATAAAACAACTTCTGCTATTATTATTCTCTCATAGGCTTATGTTTCTAAGTTGTTGATGTCTAGGCTGCGGAGACGGCACCACATTTAAGAACAATAGACTCTCGGGCCCAAGGCACCAGAGGTCCCAGATTCAACAGCCACCCCCCACACACACACACACACACAACACATACCAACACAAGTCAAATTTGAGCAGTGTTCTCCTGAAAAATAAAAATAAGTAAATTAATATGTTAAAGTGGAAATCAAACTTTGACTAGATAGAAAAACAGGTCCCACCAATAGCTGTCACCCCCTCCTTAAAAAAGAGCTATGGCTGAGTGCACCCACTTAAGCGCTCATGTTACAGTGCGCAAAGACCCATGTTTGAGTCTCTGGTGGCTACCTGTACTGGGAAGTGTCATGAGTGGTGCAGCACACCTGCAGGTGTCTGTCTCGGACTCCCTCTCAATCTCTTCCTTCCCTCCTTATTTCTGTCTGTCTCTATCTAAAAAATAAATAAAAGTTAAAAAAAATTAATTCTGAGTAAAAAGAAAAGAAAAACAGAAAGAAAGAAAGAAAGAAAGAAAGAAAGAAAGAAAGAAAGAAAGAAAGAAAGAAAGAAAGAAATAAGAAAAAAAGAAGGGGAAAGAAAGAAGGACGTGGATTGGAGACTCAGGCTGGGTCTGCACAGTAGCCTAGAACCTACTCTTGTGCACAGCGGGTTTGTCTCTATTGTTCTCACCGTCACAGAAGGATGATCTGAGGTCTGAAAATCAGAAGCATGTGGTGACAAACTCACAGAAGTACAGGCCCTGGCCCGCCAGCCACTTCCAAGAATGCTGTCAGCTCCCCACCACCTTTCTCAGAGGATAAAAAAACAGACTTCATGGGAGTTAGGCGGTAGTGCAGTGGGTTAAGCGCACTGTGGCACTAAGCGCAAGGACTAGTGTAAGCATCTCAGTTCAAGCCCCTGGCTCCCCACCTGCAGGGGAGTCGCTTCACAGGTGGTGAAGCAGGTCTGCAGGTGTCTGTCTTTCTCTCCCCCTCTGTCTTCCCCTCCTCTCTCCATTTCTCTCTGACCTATCTAACAATGACAACATTAATAACAACAACAATAATAACTACAACAATGATAAAACAACAGCAAGAGAAACAAAAGGGAAAATAAAAATTTAAAAAAATTTTTAAAAAGATAGATTTCACAAGGTGTGTGTGTGTGTGTGTGTGTGTGTGCGTGTTAGACAGAGATATGAACCTGACTTCTTGTGTTGTTGCTTAAGCATTTGTCCCTTCATCCCTCAGGCTTCCCAGAACAGGGATTCTCTTTCCAGGAAAACAAAGTGATGGGGAAGGCCAGAGCCTGGGGTAGGTGCTGGAGAGGAAGGAACCTTTGCAAAGGAGAGGAGAAGCACATAAACATTCCAGTCACGGCCAGAGCCAGTTTATGCCGGAGTTCATTCTGAGGAGGTAATGACTAGGAAAATGACAAAGAAAACTGTTACTGACCATTAGTGAGCAATCACGCTGTCATATTACAGAGATAATTGAGATAAATGCAGGGTTCCGCCATCTCCCCGAGAGACGGGCGGCTGACGGCTACCATAAAGGCAGCCTACGCAGAGGGTGCGTGTGACAAATGGAGTTTTGCATCAGGCAGATGGAGAAGAATCCTGTCTGCACCCACCTGCTGGATGTAGTAATCACTCATTTAGATCCCCCTCCCCCCTCCAAGAAAAAGCTGTCCTGTCCCCGTGCTTGGCAGCCATGTCAAAATGTTCCCCCTGCCCCCAATTTTTTTTCCAGCCACCGTGGAAAACAGTGTTGGGAAACATAGGTACTTAATAAATGAATGCTGCAAAGCCTACCATATTTTTGTTCAATTGACTCCCATTATTTTAGCAGCTGCTAATTATGCACTGTTGATATTGGGAGGCCGGTGACAGATTTTTCTGTTCCATCTGGGTGAGCTGACTTTTCCAGAAAGGAGTTGCCCCCACAGCGATATTAGCTGAGCTTTGAACTCCTGCATTTGGAAGGCATTGATCAGAACATCAGTTAGTGCACCAGATCAAAGGACTCTGGAGGAGGAGGTAAGTGAGGAGCTAGAAAGTGTGTTGGGGTCCTTGGTGTGTGATAGAGGAAAAGGCTGTAAGTTGGGAGTGACACCTGTCAGGGGAGAATGAGGAATAGTGCCCATGTATCAACTGTATTGTAAGCCGTTGACCCCCCCACCCCCACCCCGAGAAAAAGTAGAAGGTAAGAGAGAAAGAAGAAAGCAAAGAAAGAAAGGAAAGAGGAGGTAGACATCAGTTCTCAAGGGAGAAGGTAAAATTGGCTGTCCCTTGTAAACTCTGTCACTCGAGCTTGTTGTGTTGTGCCATCCATGCCATTCAGTGTCGAGGGTGTTTTGCAGACACCTGTCACAGGGACATGAGAAACTGCACCCATGTAACAACAGCTGTGAGTAATCCAGTCACATCTCCCTCTAATAAAGTGATAAAAGACAAAGAAAAGTAGCTTACAGAGACCCTTATGCTTAGGATGGGTGTGAGAAAGAGTTAAAATAATGAATCAAGGGAATCTAGTGATCGTAACTATGATGAGATCTGGGAAGTGCAAACCCACCCTGGAATAGCCAAGGGCACGTTCGTAGGCTTTGATTCAATCCACCCGTGTTCACAGGTGGTTTCGTGTCAGCACTGTGGATCCACTGTTCCTGGTGGCCTTTTTGGGCAGTAGAAATAATGATATTGCCTATGGTCATCGGTCACAGATTTATTTATATTGACTGATTGATTTGCCACTGCACTGTTCAGCTCTAGTTTAAGGCTGTTCAGGGATCAAACCTGGAACCTGGGAGCTTCAGGCATGAGAATCTTTTTAATATTTATTTTATTTATTTATTCCCTTTTGTTGCCCTTGTTGTTTTATTGTTATAGTTATTATTGTTGTTGTTGTCGTTGTTGGATAGGACAGAGAGAAATGGAGAGAGGAGGGGAAGACAGAGAGGAGGAGAGAAAGATAGACACCTGCAGACCTGCTTCACCACCTGTGAAGCGACTCCCCTGCAGTTGGGGAGCCGGGGTTCAAACTGGGATCCTTACGCCAGTCCTTGTGCTTTGCGCCACCTGTGCTTAACCCGCTGCACTACAGCCCGACTCCCCAGGCATGAGAATCTTTTGCATAACAATTGTGCTATCTCCTCAGCTCTCATTTTTGAATTCTAATTCAACATTATCCATGGACAAAATTCCATCTAAAGAGGTATGACTTGGCCTGATTTTAACACCAGTGGAAAAATATTAGAGATCAATACATCTAAGCCTGAGTCCTAACTTCCTGCTATTTAGCTCTGCCCCAAACTCCTGCTTCTGCTTGGCATTAATCTCAAGAAGTCACTCTGCAGAAAACCCTGGGCCACAGCCATAGAATCAACCCTCTCTGCAAAAGCAAAACAGATTCTGAGCTGAGGGAGCATCAGCTGTTTTTACCTGGTCCCATTACTTTAGAGAATTCAGTGATGCCAGGAGACAAAGGCACTCGGAGACACGTCTGAAGGTTTGGTAGCAAGAATCAAACCAAAGATCCCTTGGCATGGAGAGCCAAGTAGCTTGTACATTAGCTCAGCCTGAAAAAGTGTACCAGTGCTAGTGCTAGTCAGTCCTTGTTCTAAGGGAAAAGGGTGACTTTTCTAATAGCCAATGCACATCTTTCAGTTTGATTCTTATTCATCAATACTTGAGCTTAAGGGAAAGAACCATTAAAAAAAAAACTTAAGAAAACAGAGGAAACTTAACCCGGGGTGTCATGAGTGGGACACAAAGTCAAGGGTGGCTGACAGCACTATTCACTCTCTGCGTCTTTGTCTATGTGAATGTTATCCTCTGGCCCTTGTCTAACATATTAGATTTGATGCACTGGCAGACAAGAGAGGCAGAAGGAGGAAGGGAGGGAGGTGGGGGGGAGAGAGAGAGAGAGAGAGAGAAAGGTAACTCAAAACCTGGAAGTTAGGCTTTGTTGTTTTTGATTTTAAAAATATTTTAACTATTTTAATGAGAGAGAGAGAGAGAGAAGAACATTGTTCAGCTCTGGTTTGTGGAGGTGCTGGGGATTAAGTCTGAATCTTCAGAGCCACAGGCATGAAAGCCTTTTTGCATAAACATTATGCTGTCTCTCCAGCCCCAGGAAAATCAGGTTTTGAAACTTCATTTAGTCACTGCCAGCTGAGCTGCCTTCAGAATGCTATTTGAACTTTCCAGTCCTCTGTTCCCTCATCTGTAAAATGGGTAGGTTAATCACAGAGTCTTTGGGATTCAAATGGCCTAGCTGGCTATGTACACCTGTCTGTGCCTTTAGCCTTCACAGAGTGAGAAATATCTGTGACTCTGGAAAGTTTGGGGGAACAGCACTGTGACACACCCTCCTCCCCAGATTCTTTCCCTTTCTTTCTTTCTTTCTTTCTTTCTTTCTTTCTTTCTTTCTTTCTTTCTTTCTTTCAACAGCACTGTGACACACCCTCCTCCCCAGATTCTTTTCCTTCCTTCCTTCCTTCCTTCCTTCCTTCCTTCCTTCCTTCCTTCCTTCCTTCCTTCCTTCCTTCCTTCCACACTTTCTGAAACCTCCAGGATGCAGCATTTGCTCAGAAGCCAGCATCTCCAGAGAGATGACTCCAGAAACACCTCACAATAGCCCTCTGATTAGCTCTCAGAGAGTCACGAGCCAGGATTGAGTCAGCTGTTCCTTCTTCTAAATCAGGGACTGGTCGCACCACGGGGGTTGGGGCTGATCACAGGCTGCACCCTGAAGTCAGCAGGGAACCAACCTCCTTCTTTGCTGTTCAGTCACCTGCCCTCCTGGCAGCCTGAGTGGTCCACTTCCGGTCCCAACAGCCTGGCTTCCCAAAGAAGATGCTTCCTGCCAACTACCTCCCTGTAACCCTTGTGTGTGTGTGTGTGTGTGTGTGTGTGTGTGTGTGTGTGTGTGTGTGTGTGTGTGTGTGTTGATGGTGGGGCACCCTATTCCCTTGAGAAATTATCGCTTGAAATGTCTCAGTATGGGAAGCTAAGGAGATATGATTATGTGGGTCCAGTCATTCCACAGCAGTGCTTTTACTGCCATTAAAAATACTCCAGAGTGGGGGCTGGGTGGTAACGTAGTGGGTTAAGTGTACATCCCATGTATTTATTCCAAAGTTTGTTCATTCTTAAATCAGAAGCAGGCTGACTACACTGTTGAAATAGGTTTTAATAGCTGATAGAAATCACTCCCTTACAGGATCAGATGGTGGCACACCTGGTTGAGTGCACACGCTACAGTGTGCGAGGACCCAGGATTGAACCCCCAGTCCCTACCTGCAGGGGGGAAAGCTTTGCAGGTGGTGAGGCAGGGCTGCAAGTGTCTCTCTGTCTCTTCCCTCCTTTATCACTGCTTTCCCTCTTGATTTCTGGCTGTCTTTGTCCAATAAATAAGATAAAGATAATATAGGGAGTCAGGTGGTAGCGCATCGGGTTAAGCAGACATGGTGCAAAGCACAAGGACCAGCATAAGGATCCCGGTTTGAGCCCCCGGCTCCTCACCTGCAGGGGAGTCACTTCACAGGTGGTGAAGCAGGTCTGCAGGTGTCTATCTTTCTCTCCCCCTCTCTGTCTTCCCCTCCTCTCTCCATTTCTCTCTCTCCTATCCAACAACGATGACATTTATTAATAAAAACAAGTAAAAAAGAGGAAAAAGGATAATACAAAAAAACTTATTGAATACAAAAGAAAAAGAAAGAAATCACTCCCTCATGAACGCCTTATTTTTTTTTAGTTGTTTTGTTCATTCCCCTCTGCTGTTTTTTTTTTCTAGTAGTATAACAAAGAAAAACCCGCAAGTCAATTTCATTCATGAATTTCAATGCAGAAATGTTAATAACACCATTGGGTGTTATTAGGAATCTTTTTTTAGGAAACAATTAATTTATTAATTGTTTTTGGTACCCTGGTTCTTGCTGGGACTCAGTGCCTGCTAGGCTCCACAGTTCCCAGTAATCTGTTTTTTCTTCATTCTCTTTCTTTCTTCTTGAGGGTCAGAGACAGAGACAGAGAAAAAGAGACAGAGAGAGGAGATAGAACTGCAACATAGCTCCTCCACACATGAAGCTCCCTCTTCTCTCTACCACTGCAGAATAGGACTGGGGACTTGAGCATGATAATGTGTATACTCCACTGAACTAGCCACAACCCAAGACCCTATTTTTTTTTGCTTCCAGGGTTATCTCTGTGGTTTGGTGCCTATACAGAGTGAAATTGAGAGGGGAGGGGAAGATAAACAGGGAGAGAGAAAGAGAGACACCTGCTTCACCACTCTTGGAGTTTCCCCTCCTACAGGTGGAGACTAGGGGCTTGAACCTGGGTCCTTTTCCACTGTAAGGTGAGCACTTAACCAGGTGCACCACCACCTGACCCTGAGTCTCTCTCCCTTTGTATCTTGATTTCAATATGAATAGGCCAGTCTGGAGGATCCAGGTGGTGATGCACCTGATTGAATGCACTTGTTACAGTGTGCAATGACCTGGGTTTGAACCTTGGATCCCCACCTGCAGGGAGGAGGTTCCATGAGGTATCTCTCTGTCTCTCTCCCTTTCTTACCCCTTCCCTCTCGATTTCTGACTGTCTCTATTCAGTAGATAGATAAAAATAGTTTAAAAAAATTTTTTTAAAAAGTCCATCTAGAGTTGTGAAGTTCTGATGATGAGGAAAAAAATGGTAATGTTATCAGACTTCTCCACCCCTGACTTTAAAAATTACTGCTTATATTGCTTTATCCTTGAAGTTATCACGTTATCCTTAAAAATATTCTTGATAAAATATGTCATGTAAATATTCTTTAAAGCATGGCCTAATATAACACTTTAAAATTAAAGTATAAATGTTTACTTTCCAAATACCTTTCTATTATTGTCTGATAATTTTCTCTTTTTAATCTGTTTAGGAAACATAATATATTCACTTGTGTTAAATGATCCTGGGAGAAGACACAGGTTGTGACCTCATTATTTTATTTAAACTGATGAATGAAATTAGTTAGTATTTAACTTGAACATTTTTGCATTCATGATAGCCCATGTGGCTGAACTTTAAATGTCTTTGTGTTGACAATATCAAATATATAATTATTAGAGAATCACAATTCTCTAATCACAACTATTAGAGAATCATGAATGAATTTTTAAAGAACTTTTTTTTCTTTCCATAGTCTTGATCATTTTGTATATAATGAGCAAAATAGTTGTTCTTGAAAACACGTTAAAAGGTGCTAGTAAGCCTGTGCAGATTATCGGGGGCCGGGCAGTAGTACATTGGATTAAGTTTACATAGTGCAAAGCACAGGTATCCTTGTTCAATTCCCTGGCTCTCCATCTGCAGGGGAGTCGCTTCACAAGCAATGAAGCAGGTCTGCAGGTGTCTATCTTTCTCTCCTCCTCTCTGTCTTCCCCTCCTCTCTCTGTCCTATCTAACAACAACAACAACAGCAACAACAATGGGAAAAAAAAAAGATGGCCGAAAAGAAAAACTCTACAGATTATCAAATTGAGGCCCATGGTCTCTATCTGAAGGTAGGACTCTTCATGAGCAGTGAAGTAATACTACAGGGTCTCTCTTTCTCACTTCCTCCTCTCCTTCTCTTTATCATTATTATAAAGAAGGAAAACAGTGGCACACAGAAGACTTTCTGAGAACGTTCTGATTCATCATCCTTTTCAAAAGCCCCTCTGTCTACTTAGTTGCATTCCAGTACACACTGACAGCAATTCTACATTCCTTATACTTATTTTTTGGCCTCCAATAGTACGTGCAAGAGAAAGCCATCTTCATTATAATTTTGACTGAAATAACTTGCTAGCCAGTAAATATTATTAAAGACATCAGTCTTCCCTCCCCTCCTCAAAGGAGAGGATTAGCCATGGGATGTGCTATATAAATTCTTGCTTCACAATATACTTGTCTTTCAGAAAAATCTCTTTAAATAACAACTCAGAAGTGTATCTCCCAATGAACACCCCACATCCTTTACCAGTTGTGTTCAAAACAATAGTTCCTCATGACAAGGAATGAGAAGTTGACGTTAAGGCATTAGAAGTGAAGCCCTTGAGAAGTGATACCAATTATGCTGACTCCACAGTCTTGCTGCTGTTTGTATTTTTTTTTTTAATTCCTCCTGATCGGTACACAGCTGATGTGTGCGCCAAGTACAGTGCAGATTTCCATCCCCAGAAAGTCAATATCCAAGGGCATATTTGAAATTCATCAAGTCTGCCTCTGAGAGATAAGCAGAATTAGTCCTTTAAGAGGAGAATGTGCAGTGCTCACTTACATATGCGTCATTATACTTAGCCTGGAGAAATAGCCTTGTGTAACCCCAGAGTGGTTTGAGATGATGACTAAAACTCAGCTTCAGTTCTAAAGTTAGTATAAAACTTCTTAAAAGGATATGCTGTCATGACTGTCTGTTGCCGTGGATTGAATTCAGCATGTTTCATGAGTTTGCATCATAATTTAAATTCTGGGAGTGGTAGTAAGTCAAGGCCTTCAATGTCTTTAAGGCCCCCAATGTGCTTCATGGATACAGGAGAGGAGACTAAGATATAGTTTATCTACACAGGGAGTAAAGTCTTGCTGAAAAGGCAAGACGTTGGCCTGTGGATACAGACATAGATAGATAAAAATTATCGAGATTGACTCAAGATTCAGGGTTTCCAAAAGTTCTGATGAATCTGTGAAAAATCTCTCAGTTCTATGCACCCGCCTGCTCCTTTCTACACTGGAAGCCCTTTGGAAGCAGATAGCTTTCATGGCTGTCCCAACTAAATAGTATGCATCCATCTGCTGGTGCCTCCATCTTGGAATTCCTGCTGTGCAGGACTGTGGTAAATAGTGATTCAGCCCCAGAGTCTATAGTTTTATAGAGTAGCCTGAACAGCCTAAGACAAGAAATGCATAGATGCCTAACAGGGTGAGGTGATTACAAGAAATCCTTCCTCCTTTATGTAATACAAAAGCTGACTTCTTTTGCTGTCACATCTCAATTGTCAGTCCACACACCCCTTCTGAAGTCAGAATGTCTCTCTCTCCCTAGTGAACCCTCGTCAACTCCACTGTGGATGATCCAGCTCCACAGGCAAGCAACCTGAGAGCCTGGACATTCTGAAAGCATGTCATTACAGGAGTGATTTTCATGGGGGTTGCCATGGTTTCCGGGCTGCACTTTCTCTGCTCTCTCTATAGTTGGGTGATTTTAGTTAATCAATGGCAAGACACAGTGTAATCATTTTCTCTTCAGAGAACACAAGGCAAAAGGAATAAGCCTGGAGTCTCTCTCACACAATGTCACTGCTGACAGTTATTTTCTGGGGAGGAAAGAAAGACGTGCTCTTATTTGAAGCAAAGAATAGAAAAGAAAAGCTGGAAGAAAATTGAAATTGCTTTCCAGCCCAGGCTAAGAGAGAGAGAGAGAGACAGAGATAGAGGAAGAGAGAGAGAGAGAGGTAAAGAGGCTACTTTTCCCAGATGATTTCCCTTGGATACTTTCTTATTAGTATGCGTATCTAGTAAGATGGGAAGAAGAAATAGCCCTTGCCCACAGAGAATCCAGGAATTTTCTTATTATCTCTGCAAGGTGCCTGGGCATCAGAACAGCTAAAGTCAATTGCTGATTCAGGTATCTCTGTTAGAGGACATTGCTGAGACAAAAATACCTTTATTTTGCATAGTGGCAGGCATGGGAAAGAAGTCTAGGAAAATCAGAAGACCAAAGTCAATGAAAAGGTCTGGCCACCATCCAGAAAGCTGAAAATTAAGAAGCAGCTCCAGCTTTTCTTTCTAGCCCGAAGAGTTCATGGGGGGTGATCTACAGCTATCACACCAAGCTTATTGTAGATTAGTAGATCACTGGCTTGTTTTAGCAACGTCCATTTTGCAGATAGGGGCCGGGCAGTAGCATATCCAGTCAAGAGCACAAATTACCATGCTCAAGGCCCAGGTCCGTGCCACATAGAAGGGGGACACTTCACAAGTGGTGAATCAGCTCTGAAGGTATACATCTTTCTCTCTCCCTTTCTAGCTCTGTCTCTCTCTTTCCTCTCAATCTCTCTTTGTCCTATCATATGAAATAGATAAAAAAGAAAAGAAGAGATACAAGATGAGGAGAGGAGAAGGGAGAAAAATAAAGAGGAGAGGAGAGGAGAGGAGAGGAGAGGAGAAGAGAGGAGAGGAGAAGAGAGGAGAGGAGAAGAGAGGAGAGAAGAGAATGGAGGAGAGAAGAAGGGAGGAGAGGAAAGGAGAGGAGAGGAAGAAAAAATGGCCTCCAGGAGTTGTAGATTTGTAATGCTGACACCAAACACCAGGGATAACCCTGATGGCAAGATAAATAAATAAACAGTAAAACATAAAAAATAGGGGGCCAGGCAATGGTACACCTGGTTAAGTGCTCACATTACAGCACACAAAGACCCAGGTTCAAGTCCCTGGTCCCCACCTGCAGGGGGAAAGCTTCACAAGTAGTGAAGCAAGGCTTCAGGTATCTCTGTTTCTCTCTCTATCTTCCTCTCCCCCCTCAATTTCTCTTTGACTCTATCCAATAATAAGTAAATAAATAAATACAATTTAAAATTAAAAAATAAGAAATAAGCCTCTTGCAAATGATCCCACCAGAACAGATCATGCTCTCAGTGCGTCAGCCCTGTGGGTATTCTGGAGACCTCTGAACTTGCAGCTGATAGCTAAAGGAATATAGTTTTGCTGGGGACAACGCCTGACACTGATGCTGGGAGATCAGTTTTAGAATTGCCTTGTGATATTCAAGGTGATTTGAATAGATCTGGTCCCAGGAATGCTGGGTAGAAAAGAGTGTCCAAGAACCAGAGAGGGAGTGTGTCTGTGTGTGCAAGATGGCCAGGAACTGGCCTGCTAGATCTGAAGCTGTCGATTGTGCCACCTCTTCCATAAACCCCTTTTCACTTCCATTCTGGAAGATTACCTGTGACTTGGGTGGAGAACCTTGGCCAGATGCCATGACCCTGATCTACCATGTCTCAGGACTGAGAGAAAATAACTTTAGCCACCATACAGTTGGTCTGAAGAGATCTGGAGGGACGCACTCGGACATCCCAAGATGGGAGTGTCAGGTGTGTGACTGGTAAAATTGTGGGTCACTACAAAAGGAACGAGGAGGATGAAAGACGTTTTTAGGTAGATGTGGTTGAGGAGCAAATATCAAGGCACACATCCTCCTAGAGTGAGGGAGATATCAAGAATGTGTTAAGCTTTGATTACAATAATTTTTGTCTGAATGCCATCACATCAGGTACATCTTTTTGATACCCCAAGAAATATCTGTCTATTGTTGGGTCACCTTATGCACAACCTCAAGCCCTTCAGAGAGAGAGAGCCAAATGTCAGAGTTACAGATAAATGCATTTTTGCATTATCTCTAGGCCTGTGGACTCATAATTAACTCTTGATAATTACTCTCCATTCCTCTGCCTTAGGGCAGAAATTGTGACATAGGAGTGCCTGACACCTTTCTTTTATTTTTTTTTCTTTATTGGGGGGAATTAATGGTTTACAATCAACAGTTAAATACAGAAGTTTGTACATGTGTAACATTTCTCAGTTTTCCACATACAATTCAACCCCCTCTAAGTCCTTCTCTGCCATCATGTTCCAGGACCTAAACCCCCTCCCCAGTCCCAGAATATTTTACTTTGGTGCAAATACACCAAACCCCATCCAAGTTCTGCTTAGTGCTTTCTTATTTTTCAACTTCATTTAAAAATTATTATTAGTGATTTGATACGATTGTGGGATAAGAAGGGTATAATTCCATACAATTCCCACCATCAGAGTACCATATCCCACCCCCTCCATTGGAAGCTTCCCTATTCTTTATCCCTCTGGGAGTAGGGACCAATGATCTCCAGGGGGCATAGAAGGTAGGAGGTCTGGCTTCTATGATTGCTTCTCCACTGGACATGGATGATAACAAGTTGATCCATACCCTCAGCCTACCTCTATCTTTCTTTAGTGGGGTAGGGCTCTGGGAAAATGGGGTTCCAGGACACATTGGTGAGGTCATCTGCCTAGGGAACGCAGGTTGGGCCTGATGCCTTTCTTACTGGGCAGGCCTGGTGTTTTTTTTTTTTTTTTTTTAGACAAAGGAATGTACCTCAGAATAATCAACCAAATGTGCTTTGTAAAGCTGCAAATACAAGCCAAATCAATAGGATTTCTAACAACAAATATCAGGAAGTCTGGGATCAGGAAACTTCAACAGCTGGTACTTCGAAAAGGCCCACTTGGACATTTTCTATTTTCCCAATCATGGTTCCTGTGGTCTCTTCCTACTTCCTCATCCCAGAACAGTCTTTCTTCTGACAGAAGGCAAGCGGAACTTGGCCTCATCCCACCTGAGGAGACCCTCTGCCATTCAGAGCTGTGACTTTCTGGTCCCCGGTGCTGTTCTCTTTAACTCACAGCTACACCTGTATTGAGTGGATCCTAAGGGACATCACCCTTGTTTTCTTTTGTGTAGATCTGGCTGATTGTCTCACCTCTGCCACTGACATCAACTACCTTGTCCAGATCTCTACCTTTCTACCATTAAAAAACACACATCATTTGGCTGCTTCCCAACTGCCTCCTTTATCTGAAGGATACATCTTCTACTGCCTTTGCTGATTGAAAGGTGAAAACAGATAATGTGCGACCTTGTCCTAGAACAGAACAAACGTGGTTGTTTGTGAGTTCTTCCCTTCTGCTCCAGCTAGGAAGAAGAATGGAAGAGAAAAAAGTGAAAATAAAAAGCATCTCATTAGAGACCGCTCAAGATCCTTAAGGATGGACAGGGCAAAACAAAGGAAAATGGGGAACAGCAATCAAATTCCCCAGTGGAAGCACTTGAACTTTTGAGCCACCAAGAGTAATTTCTTCCACTACCGTGAGCCTTTCACTAAGGGAACTGTCATGAGCTCCTCTAAGGCGTGAGACGGGAAGAAGAGACAGGGGTTTCAAGGTGTTACAATGCTTTATTTCTTCCGCCAAGTTTAGTGTGTATGATCCATATGTTCTTTTCTATTTATAAGATATTTTATGCGTTCAGTTATTTTAAATAGAAAGATATATATTCTATACCATCCACAGATTTAAGTCCTTCAACAGATAGCATGCTTTTTTTAAAAAAAAAAAAATTCCCAGAGGTCCATGTGATCATAAGTCTGCATTCCAGTAAAGGACAGGATTAGCAACAAATCATTAGGCTATATCAAGCAGCTTAGTGTGACCTTTTCAGAACACTCTGGCACTTAGTTTCAAACTAATATTTGAAAATCATATTCCTTAGATAAGCACAAGTAGTCACATTGCTTTTGTTACTTGTGCGTGTAGGAATTTAACAGAATGTGTATATGAAGTAGTAGTGTGTCTCAACCTTGTGTCCATGTCAGGGGTGCATCACTGAAAAATCACCGTGTGGGCCTGGTGCATTGCTTGCCCAGTCGAGGGCACAGGTTTGAGCCCCTGGCAAACCACATGGGAGCATCACGCACAACATCAACAGGAAGTTCCATGAATGGCAGAATGGTGGTGTGGTGGCTTTTCTTCTCCCTCTGTCTCTGTTACTCTGTCTCGTTCTATCTAAAATTGGAAGGAAGAAGTGGTGAGATCCCTCTGGGAATTGTGGAATAATCTAGGCACTGCATTCCATCAGGAAAGAAAGCAGGAATGCAAAAAAGAAGGAAGGAAGGAAGGAAGGAGAGAAAGGAGGAAAGGATGAAGTTAAGTCAACTTGTACAGACTAAGTCCATCAATCCACTGCAACATCTCACTGCTTAAACAGTGTCCTGGAGTTGTTATCTTCAGTGTCATGAACACCACTTCACACTGTGGTAAGGCCTAAGGGTGTTACATTTCTAGTTTGTTAGATGTAATTCTCCTAATATGTGCAATCAACTAGCAGCTTCTGTGTGTGTTTGCTCAAGAAAACTGAAGGTATACAAAGCAGGGAGAACAAACGTTCTAAAAAGGGGCTAATGCGAATTTCTGGAACACAACTATACCCAGGCCCAATGGTGAAAAATCATCAGCCTAACAGCTGCAGGTTCAGAAATGATGAAAATAAGAGTCCAGTGGAAAATGTTTAGAAAGCACACGACAACTACACAGAAATATCACGCAAATTCTAGGAAAGTGAAAGCAAGGATTTTAATTATTGCTGTGTCAAGAGATGCTTCACAGGAGACCGGGCAAATACATCTGCTCTTTTTGTGAGGGAAAGTAAGTAACAGAAAGTAAGTAACAGAGCCGTTCTTCACACTGAGTAGAGTCAGCCAACACCTCAGTAAACATCCAGACATTACTATATGTGTGAACTTCACACAACATCCCCTCTCCGGTTTCTGAGGCAATGAACATCACTTAGCAAACAGCAGAAGTCATTATATGGGGGCTGGACAGTGACACAGCTGGTACACACATTACAATGCAGAAGGACCCAGGTTCAAGCTCCCACCCCCACCCCCACCTCTGCAGAGAGGAAGCTTCACTAGTGGTGAAGCAGGGCTGCAAGTGTCACCCTTAACTCTCTCCCAGTATAACTCCCCCCTCATTCTCAATTTCTTTTCATCTCTATCCAAAATAAATGATTACTTTAAAGGAAAAAGAAAATATAAGGCTACTAAACTTCAGATACCATTCAAAACAATCTGAGTATCCACTGAAATCTGGGCCTGAAGGCTTGTAGACCATGTGTATGTACTTCTCTCTCTCTCTCTCTGTTACTGTTGGGTGACATTTGAGCTTCACTGCTATAGGCTGATTTCTAGAGAAAGAAAGACCACCAACCAATGTTTCCTCCAGCCAGTGTGGTGGGGTCTGGGCTAGAACCTGGACAGAACTCCTTGCAAAGCAGGCACTCTCCTAGTTGAACTATCTTGTCATTCCCCGTGTATGTGTGTGTGTGTGTGTGTGTGTGTGTGTGTGTGAATTAAAAATGCTTACATGTATGAAAAGTATCTATCAACCAACTAGAAAAGAGATTATGAACTCACAGATAACTAATGTCAGGACCCCTGGACTATCACTTTGCTTCAGTGAGTGTCCTCTAATGTTGACTGTCACCTCTTTTTAGGATGTGAGATCTCTTTTAATCAAACTCTTTTTCAAAAATTATTTTTTATTTATTTTGGATGGAGACCGAGAGAAATTGAGAGAGAAGTAGGAGACAGATAGACACACACACACACACACACACACACACACACACACACACACACACACACACAGAGAGAGAGAGACCTGTAGTATTGCTTCACCACTCATCAAGCATCCCCCCCCCGCAGGTGGGGACAAGGGTCTTGAACCCAGGTCCTTAAGCATAATAAACTTTGCTGGCAGCATCTGCCACCTGACCACTCAAGCTTTTTCGACCAATCAGAATTCAGTGTGTCCACTCCAGTGAACACTATCATCTCACTTCCAGCGATCAAATACATGAGGAAAACATCCAAGCAAGTCCTGCCAATAATCAATTTGAAATGTTTGAAGGCCTTACGGTACCTTCCCTCAAAGATAAAGTGGTCCTGTGTACTGAGATAAGCCTCCCCCCAGCCCCCCAGCCCCCCAGCCCCCACCCACCAAAGACACAGCAGTTTGCTCATGCGCGAATCTGGGGCATCCGTTTCCCTGCAGACAGATTCGCTATCGCCTCTCGCCAAAGGGCTTGCCCGAGTCATTTCTGCCCTCGCTTCAGATTGAAAAGTACACACATCTGGCACTGTTCTGCTTGACTGGGGCTAGCTTGTGACATATGAACGGCTGAGGAATAAATTTAGGGACGTTATTAAGCAAAACGTGTCACTCTGTTTCCCTGGTTTAAAGTAATACCTCCTATTTTTTGAAGAGGTAGCTGTCCTAGTATCTGTCTTTTGTGTCTGTTGTTGGCAAATGTATATAGCCAGATCCCTCATGACGTTTAGTTGTACTATTGCCTAGCTGGCTGGAAAAAAAATTATTCTGGACTCTGCAACTGATATTCTAAAAGGCATGTAAGGTTTTTGGAATGTAAGGAAGCTGTCAGCCATTTTTGTGTGGTTTAATGATACAAAATAACCCCCAAACAAACAGTATTTAAAGTAAGTAGATAACTTTATACAAGATAAAGTAGAAAACTTTATACAAGACAGAGACTGTAAAGAGGCTCAAAATGTGCCATGTGCACTTAACCTGCTGCACTATCGCTCGACCCCCAAGAGGCTCATAATCTGATCTGTGTTTCCGATGGCAGTCCAGTCCAGAAAATAAAATGATCTATCCAGCAGCAAAGAATGGCAGGAGCATGAAAGCAACAGCAATGAAGAAATGGCTTAAATGGGAGAAATATTTTATGGGTTGACTCTGAAAGACTTGAATACTGCTCCCTGTAGAAGGTCAGCAGAACAAAGGGGCTATGCTCTTGGGTGTAACATCATTAACAGAACAAGGAGACACATGCACAGGGGTCTGGGGGTTGGAAGCAGTAGAACATGATGCTCTCTGTCAACATTTTCAACCTAAGGTATGACATTCTTTTCTAGAGTTTTTTTTCTTTTTTTTTTTTATTAAATTTTATTTATTTATTTTCCCTTTTGTTGCCATTGTTGTCTTTTTATTGTTGTTGTAGTTATTGTTGTTGTCATTGATATTGTCGTTCTTAGATAGGACAGAGAGAAATGGAGAGTGGAGGGGAAGACAGAGGGGGAGAGAAAGATAGACACCTGCAGACCTGCTTCACCGCTTGTGAAGCGGCTCCTCTGCAGGTGGGGAGCCGGGGGCTCGAACCGGGATCCTTAGGCTGTTTGTTGTGCTTTGCGCCACATGAGCTTAACCCACTGCGCTACCGCCCGACTCCCTAGAGTTTTCTTTTTTTAATATATTCTATTTGCTCTTGATGGCACTACTCAGTTGTGTGTCTTTTTTAATATGCTGCAACCTTACATAAGCTCAATTTCACTACATATTGTCTGTTGTTTTTTTTTCTTCATTCAGAGAGATGGAGAACAACAAAGTCATAGGACCTGACACTGTCTCTTGGTGCCAGAACTCAAGCCTGGATCTCAATCACACAGAGCAGGTGTCTCACCTGATGAGTTACTCCTCCCACCCAGATAAACATGACATTTTGTCATTGTTGTTCAACCATCTTTTCCATTTTTCTAATGTTGCACTAGTGATTTAATACTGATTTACAAGATGGTAAGATAATGGGGGTACAATTCCATACAATTCTCACACCAGAGTTCTGTATCCCCATCCCCTCCCTATTTAAACATGACACTTTTAAAAAAATTTTTTTAATTTTTTTTATATTTATTTTATTTTATTTTTTCCCTTTTGTTGCCCTTGTTGTTTTATTGTTGTAGTTATTATTATTGTTGTTGTTGTTGTTGGATAGGACAGAGAGAAATGGAGAGAGGGAGGGGAAGACAGAGAGGAGGAGAGAAAGATAGACACCTGCAGACCTGCTTCACCGCCTGTGAAGCGACTCCCCTGCAGGTGGGGAGCCAGGGTTCGAACCGGAATCCTTATGCTGGTCTTTGTGCTTTGCACCACCTGCGCTTAGCCCGCTGCACTACAGCCCGACTCCCTAAACATGACACTTTTAGGATTAATTTAACTCGTTTCATATGAGATCGTTTCATGATGGAGAGCAAAAGCCAGAGAGAGAGAGAGAGAGAGAGGAGCTAGAGCACTGCTCTAGTACTTGACTCATCAGGTGAGCAAGGCCTTTGTCCTGCCAGCTCAGCTATGCCTCTGATCACTGGGTTTGACTTTAATCAAGACAACATTGAGATACTATCTTTACCCCTGTGAGAATGTCATACATCAGAAAAGGTAGCAGCAGCAAATGCTGGAGAGGTTGTGGGAACAAAGGAACCCTCCTGCACTGCTAGCGGGAATGTAAACTGGTTCAACCCCTGTGGAGAACAGTCTGGATAACTCTCAGAAGGCTAGAAATGGACCTTCCTTATGATCCAATAATTCCCCTTCTGGGGATATATCCTAAGGAGTGAAGCACACTCATCCAAAAAGATTTGTATACGCCTATGTTCATAGCAGCACAATTCATAATAGCCAAAACCTGGAAACAACCCAGGTGCCCAACAACAGATGAGTAGCTGAGTAAATTGTGGCATATATACATAATGGAATACTACTCAGCTATTAAGAATAATGAACCCTGTTGTCTTAGGGTTCAAAAAGACAATGGATAATTAATGTTATCATCACGTTATTTGGTAATTGGGTTAACTTTGAAAAGTCATTTTGTTAGAGTTTCCTGTATAGTACCCATTATCTTGTATGTAGCTGTGCCATTGGTTGCTTCTGATCTACTTGGTCTAGGCTTTTGAGAGAGTCCGCATATCAAATACAAATATATATTAAAAAGATTCAGTCTGTGTTTTAAAAACTTTGAGACATACAATTAATTTTCTCCCTCTCATATTAATTAACTGGTGATTTATATGACTACACTTTACTAGGAGTGTACATAAACACCATTCCCACCACCAAAGGACTATGTCCCATCCCACGCCCCCACCCCCACCCCCCACCGGCCCAGGAAGCTGCATGTCTACCCCTCACCACAGGGTCTTTACTGTGGTGCCCTACTCCATATTTAGTCAAGTCCTGTTTTTAGTTTCCCTTTCAGATCTTCTTTCTCAACTTCTGTTGATGAGTGGGATCATCCCATACTCATCTTTATCTTTCTGGCTTAGCTCACTTAACATAATTCCTTCTAGCTCTGTCCCTGGACTGAAGACCCCACCAATGTGCCCTGGAGCTCCGCTTCCCCAGAGACCCACCCTACTAGGGAAAGAGAGAGGCAGACTGGGAGTATGGACCAACCAGTCAACGCCCATGTTCAGCGGGGAAGCAATTACAGAAGCCAGACCTTCCGCCTTCTACAACCCACAACGACCCTGGGTCCATGCTCCCAGAGGGCCAGAGAATGGGAAAGCTATCAGGGGAGGGGATGGGATATGGAGATTGGGTGGTGGGAATTATGTGGAGTTGTACCCCTCCTACCCTATGGTTTTGTTAATTTATCCTTTCTTAAATAAAAAATAAGTTTAAAAAAAAAAAAAGAATAATGAACCCACCTTCTCCAACCCATCCTGGATGGAACTAGAAGGAATTATGTAAAGTGAGATAAGTCAGAAAGAGAAAGATGAATATGGGATGATCCCACTCATTAACAGAGTTGGACTTTTTTTTTTTTTAACCAGAAACAGTTTGGGATTCTGACTTTTATATCTGACACTCCCCAACCCCTTTCAAATCTTGAAAAGCAACATGAATCCATTTTAAATGATCAGATGTTTGATGATCTAAATGAAATGCGAGGTGCTCCCTGGAGGCTGTGTTCTCTTTCTAGAAAGTGGGCAGTGGTATCAGGGGACATCTTTTGTGCTGAGATGGGCCAGATGCCATGGCAGAAGTTCCCAGTGTAGTAAGTTGTGCTAATTTGTATGCCACGGTTGGAGAGTCAGAGACAAAGGAGAGCATATTAATGGGAACAGGATTCCAACAATTAAGGCACTTCGGAGCTAGCAGCTGCTCCCCGTTGGCTGGCTGTAGATATTTACATACAGACAGGCCTCAGAAAAACAAGACCGGGTCACTCTTCAATAGCTTAGCCCCAGAGAGAGGCAAGAGCCCCACGTGGTGACACTTAGTCTTGCTCTCCAGGAAAGTTGGGCTGAGTTGGAAGAGAGCTAAAAGCAATGAAACTGGAGTTGCAGACCTCCCAGTGTGATGTCAGTCCTCTTTCTCCCACATCGAAAGATCCCAGCACACACAAGCATCAGAACCACTCAAGGATTATGCAATTTACTGCCCTGAGTCAAAGCAGAGAACTATGCCCAGGTCTAAGAGAGAACTAATGCCCAGATTGATCATTTGATTCTAAGCCACCCCATTAACAAGTATTTGGGGGCAGGAGATAGGTTGTACAATAGAGTATTTGCCTTAAACATGTCTGAGGCCCTGGGTTCAAGCCCCAAGCGTCACATGGGGGGCACCAGAGATCTGTGGATAATGAAGCAGTGCCATGGTGTCTCTCCTTGCTCTGCCTGACTTTGCCCTTCTCTCAAAAGAGTAAAAAATATGGGAGTCTGGCGGTAGTGCAGCGGGGTAAGCACACGTGGCACAAAGTGCAAGGACCGGTGTAAGGATCCCAGTTCGAGCCCCTGGCTCCCCACCTGCAGGGGAGTCACTTCGGTGAAGCAGGTCTGCAGGTGTCTATCTTTCTTTCCCCTTCTCTGTCTTCCCCTCCTCTCTCCATTTCTCTCTGTCCTATCCAATAACGACGACATCACTAACAACAACAATAATAACAACAACAATAAAAAACAAAGGCAGCAAAAGGGAAAATAAATAAAAAAGAAAAATAAAAAAAGAATTAAAATATAACATTGGTCTGGGGGAGACTGTTCAGAGGTATCACAGACATGCAAGATCTGGGGTTCATTCTGGACACCACACTGAAGAAAAAGAAAGAAACATCTGCAGCAGAGGAGGCTATGGGCAAGAAAGCAGCAGCACGATTGAAAAGCTAGAGCAGAATCTACCACATTTTAGTCTTCAGTTCCCAAGTTTCAGTCAGTGAGAAGGAAATTGTTGTCTCCCAAACCATTAACGTGCACTTAATTAATAATCACCACAGGCACTATCTGGAAAGACTTAAAGATGCTATCAATCAATAAACAAACAGATAAGATTGAGATACTTTTTTTTTTTTTAGTGATTGAATAATGATCAACAAGAATGTGGGATGATAAGAGGGGTACCATTTCAATTCCCACCATAGGAGTTCTGCTTCCTATCCCCTCCATTGGAAGCTTCCCTATTTATCCCTCTGGCAGTATGGACCCAGGATCATTATGGGGTGCAGAAGGTGGAAGGTCTGGCTTCTGTAATTGCTTCTCCACTGGACATGGGTGTTGGCAGGTGGATCCATACCCTTCCCCCCAGCCTAATTCTATCTTTCCGTTGTGGGGCAGGGCTCTAGAGAGGTGGGGTTCCAGGACACATTGGTGAGGGCATCTCCCCAGGGAAGTCAAGTTGGCATCATGGTAGCAACTGCAACTTGGTGGTTGTAAAGTGTTAAGATATAAAGCAGAACAAATTGTTTAATGATCAGAAACCTAAAGGTAAGAATAGAGTAGATGAGATTTCGAGTCTCCATTGTGGAAAAAGCTAGGAAGTCTATTTTAGGTACATTCCAAGAAGCCCATGACTTACTAGTTTCCTATTCTTTATCCCTCTAGGAGTATGTTTCAAAGATCTCTATGGGGTGCAGAAAGTGGGAGGTCTGGGTAAGACTGAGTTACTCTTTCATCCTTTATCCATCAGAAGCAAGTTCAGCAGTGGTTCAGTGCAGACTTACATTCAGTCATTTTAATTTTGCTCTTTCTCCTTCTTCGTGCATGGGTTGATTTCATCCTTACAGCACCCTAAGGAATCAGAGGTTGTAGGGACCACTTCTTTCTCTGTACTGCAAATAACAAGAGGAATGTGAGGAGCGCTGCAGTGGGCTGGGGAGACAGCAGAATGGTTCTGCCAAAGACTCTGTTGCCTGAAGCTCTGAGGCCCCTGGTTCAATCCCCAGCACCACCATTAGCCAGAGTGGAGCAGTGCTCTGGTCTCTCTGTGTCTTTCTGTATATCTCTTTCATTAAAATAATAAATAATAAAATATTTCTTAAGAGGAAATGTGAGGGGACCAGGTGGTGGTGTACCTGGTTAAGCGTATACATTACAGTGCACAAAGACCCAGGTTCAAACGCCTTCCAAAGCAGGAGGAAAGCTTTGCAAGTGGTGAAGCAGTGTTGCAGCTCTCTCCCTCCCTCTCTCTCTCTCTCTCCTTCCCATCTCAACTTCTAGCTGTCTTATCCAATAAATAAAAATAAGAAAAAAAATCAAAAATAAAATAAAACAAAGGGAGAACATGAACCTTTGAAAACCAAGACCAGTGTCCTGTCCTACACACCAAACTTCTGCAGTATTAGAACTGCAGCTCCTGCAATCTGCAGGCTGTATCCCCACCACCAAGAAAGGTCACCTGAAACACCTTTGATTTGTAATTGATCCTCTGAACTGTTGAAATTCATTCTGAACTTGGCTGAACAGCAGACTCTGCCTCTCCTGGGATTGGGATTCTCTCCCTAGACTCCATTCATGGAACCTCTCTGATAAGCAGACTCAGTTGGCTTCATCTTTTTTGTGCAGGATAAAAGCCCTTGAAGATATTACTCCTGGCCTCCAAATGGGTGTTGTTCTCCTTTATTAATGATTAATGAGCCGTGCGAACTTGCCTTTGACTTTTTCTTTTATTCCTCGGTTCCTCATATTTTATAATGCACAAATCTTTGAGCCATACGGGCTGATCCGAAGGGAAATTATGGGCCATTCATCTCCTGCCACTTATAAATCGTCTTCCTGTTCCTAGCTGCCGTCCTGTTTACCCCTGAATGTGATTCCTGCTTGCTCTCTAATGCATAATCCTCACCCTACCTTGTTCTACCCTGGCTTTTGATTTTACTGGCCAAAACGCAGCTAAGTAACTATTTATTTGTTTGTTTGTTTATCTCCTCTTTTCTACAGTGGAGGAAAATAAATATAAGAATAAATAAATAAAACTAAATCTTTTTTTTTTTTTGGAACCCAGGGCCATAAGTCTACCACTGAGCTACTTTCCAGACTCTCCAAAAGCTAAACAATTTCTTTGCATACTTGGAGCCACTGGATGTAAGCACAAAGCACCAGACCCAAGGCTGTCTGGGGCCGATGTTCTCCCTGCTTCCTCTGGCCTTGCTGTTGGCTGCCGTGCTTCCAGACATAGAAGCTACTCTCTTGCAGTCAAGCTGGCTCTCCCAGAGGAGTGTTACCTGATTCCCTGCAGAGGTACAACTCCCAATGTATAAGGACACAGGCGCATGTAAGAACTGGAGCTTGCCTCATGAGAGAAGGAAACGGGGTCCTGGCAGCAGGTAATTTGGAGCGGACAGAGGGTGTGAGGCTCAGGAGTAGTTCATCTGCTCAAGCTGAATTTGAAAGACAAAAGGGCCAACTAGTAGGGATTCATCCCTCACCCGCCCCCACCCCATTCTCAGTGTCCTGGTCCCTTCAGAATAATGAAAAATAGCAAAGTGTGATTGTAAGTGTGCTTTCAGAAGGAATTTGTCAAATGTCTGTCGCCATCCAGGAAGCTATGATCCAGGGGGTAGGAAGAGTAGATGGTCTCATACCGCTGCCCCCCCCATTCCCATTTGGCCCCCCAAAACCATCTCAGTTTTCTAGATTCTCTTCCTGGCTTCTTCCTACATAGATGTTGCCTTGACACTAGGGAGAGGGGACAAAGATTAGAGCATCACTGCTGCCTCCACTGTACACTCAAATGGCCATAAACAAATGTTTCCCTTTGGAGAAAAAAATTGCTATGATGGTGTGTGAATTTCTGTGACATGTTCAGTTTCCTAGGAGAAAACTAGGCCCACCGTCCATCAAAAAAAATAATAATAAATAAATAAATAAATAAACAGAAGAGGAAAAGAGAATCAGAAGCAAATCTTTCTGAATGAATTGACCTTGTCAGCCAAGACTTGCTCTCTCCAGGAGAGCTATTACCTGCCCCTTGTAAGTTGTCCATCCATGAGGATAAAATCCAATATAGATTTTATTTAGCATGACTTAAGTCAGGGGCCTATTGTTATCAGGTTGATTCTAACTTTATAAGACATCTTCCTTAGTCTTCCCAATTGATGGTGGGTCCTGGTGTTTCTTCTCCTTGGCACTGACCTGACTCTGGGGGAAGGGATGATGTGGGGTGGGGGTGGGGGGTTGAGTAGCCCTAAGAGTTGGCTGGATAAGATTGGTGGAATGAAAAATGTTACGTACCCCTGATTTTAGCAGCACAAACACAGAAGATTTGAATTCTGACTCCCACTGGTTCATTGTGGTGAGTTGCTCCTGATTTGGTGACCTTAGAAATACTCATCTAATTCCTAAAAAAATTTTTTTTAAAGTAAATATATAAATATCAACTAAATAATTCCCCCAAGAGGGAAAAAGTTGAGGTAATAGCTTGGAAAAACATTAAGGAAATATGATAAATGATGGATGTGACTGTGCCCGGCACCCTGCGTGATAACACTGGGTGATTCCTTATATGTGCCTTGTAAATGAAGTTCAAATGGGGCCAAGAAAGCCAATTCCTTATCATCCGGCATCATTATAAAGCAGCTGCTGTCACAGAGAAGAAAAAAATGTCCCCCATTGAAATAGATTTCTGAATATATCAAAAAAGC
This sequence comes from Erinaceus europaeus, assembly GCF_950295315.1. Classification (NCBI taxonomy): domain Eukaryota; kingdom Metazoa; phylum Chordata; class Mammalia; order Eulipotyphla; family Erinaceidae; genus Erinaceus; species Erinaceus europaeus. The sequence continues at coordinate 62,019,175 of NC_080167.1, forward strand.
TCTCTCATGTTCCCGGAGAACTTGTTTCCTAAACAGGAAACCAAACGTGCTTTAGCAGAAGCTCATTTTCCTTTCTTTTTAATAGGCATGTAATCATCTTGCCTGCATTTTGCCAAGTCTCTCTTCCAAAGGTTTCCCAGATGCCAGTTTTAACATGGCCATTGTTTCTACCCTTCACACAAAAAAATAAATAAATAAAAGAAATAATTTCATTCCTGGTGTAGAGTCCCAAAATCAGACAATATACACAGATAATCATTTATATTTCTGTTGGTAGACTAGAGATTTACATTAGGGAATAGATAGTTTCAAATCCTCCTTGTCAGTCAACCTGCAGGTTTCTAGAAGCCTTTACTTCTGTGTTGGGCATAATGAACTTCCCTGGGTCTCTCTTTTGAAAGAAATTGGTGTTTGTTTTTTTTTTTATAGTAACAGGGAAAGGTATAGCCAATGATAAATCAGCCAGTGTCTTGTGAGATCAAGTCCATTGTTTCCTGCAAGAAAAGTAATAGTTGGAGTCACTCATGAGACTAATAGGGACTTTCTGCAACCAGGTGGCAATTTAGTGCCTCTTTCCAAAGGTTCCTGGGATCACAAAAAGGGGAAAGGCAAACAGGTGCTTTGTGAATCAGAGAAGAATCTCGGCAGTAGAGCACATGCCTTGTGTGACTGAGACCCTGGGTTTTTATCTGGCAGGACAGAAACACAAGAAAGACAACATATACCATATACCATACATGAACAGTGGTGGTCTGCATTCTTTCTTCCCCCTGCCTCTGTTTTTTTTTTTCTTTTCTCTCTCTCTCTCTCTCTTCCTTGTTCTCTCTCTTTCCCTTCATTTATTTTAAGGTAAAGTGACGATGAGAGTTTTATGTCAAAACTGGAAAAATGACAGTGTGTCCTTTCAGCAGCAATCAGGTTGTCAGAGTCCAACCGCCTCTTTCTCCAGCAAGTGAATGATGGGAGTGATAGATGGACCAGCGGAGAGTAATGGGAGCTGCCTCACTCTCTTGCTGCTGCCTTTTTTCGGGGTGTCTCTCTCCTTCTCCGGCAGGGTGTCCTCCAGGGGAAAGGTAACGGGCTGGTTCTTTCTCGCTCACGACAGGGGTGACACAAAGTAAAAGACACCAGAGGACTCTTAGAGTGAATCTAGAATCTGAGTCCTTGAGTCCCAGAATCCTAGAGTCCATTTATTAGCAAAGTGGACATGAGTTAAATAGAAAAGCAATGGAGGTAATTATTGTTGCAATATGACAGAAATTACAGGTTTCTTAACAGTCAGCATGCCCCTAAGGTAGGGGGTTGGTATGACAGGAATTGATGAGATACAAGACAGTTATTTTCCATAACACAAGCAACTTAATTATCCAAAGGTATTTGAGAGAAGCATAGGGGTTAAACCCGTAGGGTGAGACAGAGAGAAGATGGACATCAAAAGGCCATATAGTTTGGCATTTCTCTTGTCTGGGGTCTGAGGTGTGTGATGAAGTGTGTGATAAGGTGTGTTCTTCTGTGATCAGAAGGTGACTTTGAATGAGTGAATCTGTGGCCATGTGGCCTGCAGTTAATGGAGGGAAGTACTGGGGTATCTGTGGGCCTGAGAGTCAGGAAGGAAAGAACCAAGTCTGAGTTTCCCCCCTTATGCTCACCTCGGTTGAGAGAGACTTACCAAGAGGTTATCTTCTCAGACCTCCATCCAAAAATGGGGGTGGTTCTCCCTAAGCTCTATCAGGCTCACACATGTTCCCAACAGCCTTTCTCTGAGGTTCCAGCAGAGCTGAAGCTGGAGGGTAGCCTTGATTTACACTTTGTCTTCAGAACGGATAAGCCCCCCAAATCTCCATCCTCGTTGTCTTAGAGAGCAGGCATGAAACGCTGGGAGTAGGGAGAGGCACAGAGAAGAAGAATAACAATTTATCTCACTCCCTACCAGGGTCCTGGGACATCAAGTCTACTATTCAACTTCTGACTGGAAATTTTCTAGGTTGTATTCTTTCAGCAGACTGAAAGGGAATTTCTCCAAATTGAGCTACCAATTTAATGCACAGCACATAAGAGTTGTTGGATTAAAAAAAAAACAGGAAGTGCAAGATTGCTTTGAAAAATAAAACAAGTCAATTTGTCCCCATCAAACATCTGAAGAAAGCACCTCTCCTGGTCCCTTGAGTGTCACGCTCTCCTAATTGAGGACCATGTTAAGCTTATGTTTTATCTGGCTCCTATGATTTTATGCGTCAAGCACACTATGCAGGAAGGCCAGAAATGGGGGGCTGAAAAGTGGTTTTTGATTCAGAGAAGGGTAATGTGATGAGTCACTACTTAGACGAAGCCGTGGAGCTCAGCAAGGTCTTAAAATGGACCATTTAATTGTGTAGTGCTGAGTCCTCGACTTTATAGTGTCTGGAAGAAGATCGTCTTCATGACAGGGGGTAAATGTTGCCATGTGACTCTGAGAGGAGAACAATATTTGGAGAAAAGGGGAGGAAATTGGTGTGTTGATTTCTGAAATGAACTGCACCAGTCAGGCTTGCTTCACCCTGGCTGGTAGAGACGTGTCAAACAGAAAGATACAAGGAATTGCTTTGGTAAGAATGCTGGGTGCATCCTTCTCACTTGGAGGAAGACATCTTGGCCAAAAGGAAGTCCTAAGTGAAAACTTGAGAGGAAGGGTGTCAGTCTAAGTCCTTTTTCTCCTTCTCCTCCTTCTGCTTCTCCTCCTCCTGCTCCTTTTCCTCTTCTTTCTTCCTCCTCTTCCCCTTCTTCTCTTCTCCTTGTCCTCCTCCTTTTTTCCCTTCATTTCTCCTTCTCCTTATCTTCCTCCTCCTCTTTCTCCTCCTCCTCCTCTCTCTCTCTCTCTCTCTCTCTCTCTCTCTCACACACACACACACACACACACACACACTATCTTTGTTTCCCGGGCTGCAGGTATGGATCAACTTGCCAAAACCTATGTCCAGTGGAGAAGCAATCACAGAAGCCAGAATCCCTGCCTTCTGCTCACCAAAGAGAATTTTGATCCATACTCCTAGTGGGGGAGAAGTGATAGGAAGAAGAGGATAAGAGGGCTCTGAACTCCCCACTCCATCAGGACCCAGAGAGAGAGGATGAAAAAGGGAGGAACATTTGGATATAGTAATAGAGTTATGGGTGGTCTGGAGGGAAAGAGAGGACTGGACCTGGGAGAAAAAAGGGGCAATTCGATACAAATGTAGACAGATAGTTGTAGAGATGATGGTTTAACCCATGTCTGCCACCTTGGGAGGACTGCTGTGGGCTTACAATGGAAGGATTGAGGATTCAGAACTCTGGTGGTGAGAATGGTATAGAATTATGCTCCTAAAAAAAGAAGAAGAATTACATTCCTGTTGGCATGTAATTTTGTAAATCAATATTAAATCACTAAAGAAAGAAAGAAAGAAAGGAAGGAAGGAAGGAAGGAAAGAGAGAAAGAAAGAAAAAGAAAGAAAGAAAGACAAAGAAAGAAAGAAAGAAAGAAAGAAAGAAAGAAAGAAAGAAAGAAAGAAAGAAAGAAGAAGAAAGAAAAATCTAAAAATCTTTGTTTCCTAGTGGGAACAAAGTCATATCCTTTCCCCACTGGGTGCGAACAATGTCTCCATTTATCTGCTTCTGCTAGGGGATACATATCATGAGCTTAAGGCTGTGGTTCTCAGCTGGGGTGGTTTTTCATCACAATCCCATCCCCAACCCAAGAATCTAGCTAGCAATATTGGAGACATTTTTGGAGGTAGCAAATAATGAGAGCATGCCACCACATCTAAGAGCTAGAGGCCAGGACGCATGTTGACGTATTTTGTCTTGCAATGACAAAATGACAGCTGTGCTGAGGTTGAGGCTCCCTGCTTTACAGTGAAAGACTTCCAGACTTTTGCACCAGAACAATGCTCAGCTATGGCTTATGGTGGTGCTGGGGATCGAATCTGGGACATCTGGGATTTAAGGCATGAAAGTCTGTTGCCTGAACACCATTGTGCTAGTTCTCTGGTCCAGCCCTGAGATTTTTAAGTAGCTCAGGTGAATCGTATTTGTAATGACTCCCAAGACCTTCGGGTATAACACATAATCCACACCTGTAACCTCTATTTCTTGCAGATTTACGAAAAATATATTTCTCACCCACATCAGGGAATATGCAAGGGTGATGTTGCTACTTAATTCTTATGATATTAGGAGAACCTATGCAATTTTATTTAAGACACAATCATGGCAATGTGTCACATAGCTGGTACCTAGCAGATAAACATAATAAAGTAGTAAGAACGCATAGAAAGGACAACATCTCTGTTCAGGATTCTTTGTGATAATCTGGGCCTTCTAACCAGTCTCAAGGAGACAGATGTGTTTCAGGAGCCCAAGAATACTAATAAGTACACTGAAATATGTTCAGAGTTTCAGAGACAATTGTTTCAATTTACCTAAGATTCATTGTCAGGAAAAATCATGATAGCTACTGCTTTCTCAGTCCTTTCCCTGTTCCTTGTTCCTCTCCTTGGTGTTTGACATTATTTTTCTGGGTACTATTCAAAAGTACCACATTGCCTTTGTTCAGAAATGTGTCTGTCTTTGGCCACATCACGCCAATGACTATCAATTTCAGCAAATCATGCTGTTGTGTGTCCTACCCTTGCTTTCCTGTTGGATGTTGATACTCTTTCTTATTGAAGGATGAAGTTTAATCAGCAAAGGAGCCTGTTGGGTCCTCTGACCCCAAACAGAAACTGGATTGAATGGAGTTAAATTTTCACCAACCAGGCTGCAGATGACAAGGAGAAGCAAGTCTTGGAAGCAAAGAATCAAAAATGCATCTAAGAGAGGACCCAAGAGAAGCTCTTAGAAATGTTTCTAGCAATGTCTCTGGGGGAGCTTTCTCAGAAACAAAAATTCAGATCCTGGACTGAAACACCCTTAACTATCTTCCTCTGGGGAAGCAGTGGTGTTGGTTAGGATCAAGAGCTACGGACTCAGCCAGCTGGGTGTACACCCCAGCCTCACAGAGACTGAGAGAACTTGAGCAAGATGCTTGACTTCTCTGTGTCTTGGGTGCACTTCACTTTTTCAGCTCACTTGTATCCTATTCCTTTTTATAATTCTTTTTCATTTCTTTTTATACTCTCTGAAATAAGATTAGCCCTAGAAAGTCACCCAGCATATACTGCTGGGTTGTTGGAAAATTCATGATGTATTTTTCTATGTTTACCAATACAAACATGTGGCATGACTTTTCCAGTAACCCAATAGAATCAAGAATTAATTGCAGAAGGAAGAGAGACAGCTCACCTTGTAAGGTGCCTGCTGTGTACCTGGCCCAGGTTCAAGCCCCCAGGACTCCATATGTAAGTATTATGGCACTGGGGGGAAGTTGTGGTGTTGTGATAGCTCTCCCTCTCTCTGTATGTCTGTCTCTGTCTATCTATCTGGAAAACTAGACCTGAAACAGAGAAATCTCACACCCATGAGACCTCAAAGATACCAAAATTAAAGACAGAAAATGGTTGAATGCCAATTCTTTAACTCGGTGTTTCAATATTTATTCCATTCCACAAAGACAAAAATATTTCTAATAGATACACATTCCTTATTGATGCCATTAGAAATGGATAGGGGGCAAGATAAAGAATAGAGGGGAAAAGGGGGAGTAGTATATACTGAAAATGATGAGGAGAGAGGTGACACAATTGGAGGAGGGAAGAGGAAGTAGTAAGATGAGTATCAATATGAGGACAGAAGGAGGGAATGGTTGGTGATTAAAAGACATGATATTTATGCATCTTAGTGATGGGTGAAATGAGTCTCATGCAGTAGAGTATTTTTAATGTGAACAACAATTTGTAAGCTATAAATGTTTATAATGAGTGTAATTTGTTCAACCTATGGGAAGAGGATAAAGTCAGGCACAGTATTTGCCATTAAGAGCAACTTAATAGATTTATGAAGGGATAATTCATTTTTTATTGAAAATAATCAGGTCAAACATAAATTGTTTTTATTGTTCTCTCCAACTGGAGAAAGCCAAGTTTTAGCTAGATCTGAAAAACAGCCCTAACTACAGTTGTGCTATTATCTGGATTTGAAGTGTATAAAAGCAGGATGACTTTCTTTCTTAAAACTATGTCATACATTTCTTTAACAAAATTATCTTGATGATGTTGAAATTAAATTTACCCTTGAGATCAGCTAGGTAGTATAGTAATCAAGCACCTGCTTTGCATGGATAAGGTCTTTTGTTTGATCCCCAGCATCACACAAGAGCAACACAATGAATCAGGACCCTTTAGCTGGTAGAGAAATGCTTTGTCCAATCTCTCTTTCTCTCTCTTTCTCTCTAGCTCATTAAAATTTGTAATATCCAAAACCTGGAAAGAATATAGATGTTCAACAAAAGATGAGTGGATAAAAAAAAACTATTTTATATATGTTACTCAGCTATCAAATATGACTGGGATCATTGTCTTTGAGTCATCTTGGATGGAACTAGAAGACATCATGTTAAGTGAGATAAGCCAAAAAGAGAAGGACAAATACTAAATGGTCTCACTTATAAGCAGGACTTAGTAAATAGAGGCAGGGAGAAAGAACAAGAAATGAAGTGTATTACATCAAAGAAAAGCACTTGGGGGAAGGAGTGGAAGGGAGGGGTGAAAAATAACTGTGGGGTCCTGGGGCAACAGGAAGTTGTACTGAAATATCAATGACTGACTGCACTGTAAAGCAAATAATGTGCTTATGTGACAACTGTCTTATCAATTATTACTTTCTCCAATAAAGTGATCTTGAAAAACTTTAAATAAATCAAGTAAACATTGTGCTGGGGAGGGGATTTTGTGGTCCCGCATTTGTGTGAAACTCAGTTTGTGCTCTAGCATTCTATAAAACAGTGCATGCCTAAGGTGATGACTACAAGAGGCCCCAAGACCATGGGGTCCCAGGAGAAAAGAACATTTGGGGTTTCCAGAAAGGTGATCTTCAAGAGCAAGTAATAGATGTGCTATAATAGAGGCAATGGTTAAGAGAATGGACTCTCTTAACCATGGATAAAGTGCTTTTTTTTTCTTAGAGAAGGAGGGGGTGGGGAGAGAGACAGTTTTTGTTTTTTTTTGAGAGAGAGAGAGAGAGAGAGAATGAACATGGCTTTGAAGCTACCTTAATGTGGTAGAGCCTGGGCTCAAACCTGGGTTGTGTACTTAGCAGAGCAGTACTCTACCTAATTAAGCTATTTATTTACCTGGCCCCTAATAAAATCTGTTAAACAGTGGTCTGGGAGGTGGCACAGTGGATACTTTTGGACTTGAAAGTATGAGGTTCTGGGTTCCATCTTCAGCATTGCATGTGCCAGAGTGATGCCCTGATTCTGTAGATAGATAGACAGACAGACAGACAGACAGATAGACAGATGATAGCTAGCTAGATAGATAGATATAGTTATATAGATGTATCAATAGATAGATCTACATGTATACACACACACACACACACACACACACACACACATATATATATATGTATATATATATATATATATATAGAGAGAGAGAGAGACATGATTCTTAAGGGGGAAAATAAGATTTTTTTTAAAAAGGAAGGCATGGCCCAAATTTGAACTAATCAAATTAAACTTTGAAATAGAGTTAAAAATTAAAATTGGGTGCATGACCAGGAGATTCACCTGGGAGAGCAAATGACTTGCTGTCTGAGAGGTCCTGGGTTTGAGCCCTGGCACCATGTGGGTAGGAACACCATGGACAGTTCTTGGGAAGATGCATGGATGGGGAAGAAATGCTAAGATGCTTATCTACCCTCCTTTCTTTTTTTTTTTTAAAGAAAAGAAAGAAAAATGTAAAACTGGGCAATTCAGCAGTGTTGGGGGGAAAAATGTATTGGTCCTCAGGATTGTGAGAAGTTCCGAATTTGATATATCAGCCAGAGCTGAATTGAGCGATTCTTTGGTCCAATATCAAATACTTTATCATGGAACAGTCTTCCTCAAGAGGTACAAGTGTTAGTGAATTTCTTGTTCCTGTAATGGAAACTCTGTGGGTGGACAAGGGGCCAAGCATTACTGAACAACCCCAGGAACAAAGTGTTCTGTCAGCTGGAGTATGGAGAGCAGGGAGAGGTCAAGAGGAGATTTGTAACATTGAAACAGTGACTGCGAACACCCTGTCCTTGACCCTGATTGAGGATAGTGGTAAAACTCTGGCTTATAGTCTCCTCATGCAACAGAGACGTGTGGTTTACCTTTTCTGTTTGTGATTTCTTTATATTTTACTCGTTTCTTAATTGGAAGAGGGGAGGGGCCTAGAGAAGGGGAGATAAAGAAAGACACCTGCAACACTACCACCTATGAAGCTTGGGGACGGGTGGGGGGTGAAGGCTTGAACGCAGGTCATTCATTACACGTGGTAACCTGTGCACTTAACTCACCATCAGGCCCTGTATGTTGCCTTTGAGTCAGTATTGATAACCAACAAAAGCTAATCACAGTGTTGACTAAGTCTGTCAATGAGACTATTGCCCTGGCTGCTGATACATGCAAACCGTGTAGACTGTACAAAGGGTAAGGCATGTTTCCTCTATGTATTCTTGTAGTGAAATGATAAGGATTTAAATGCAGAAAATAAAAGAAGTACCTAATAATCTAAACTGTGATTGAAAATGGCTAAACTGGGTAGTATATAGGTCAGCTTTACGTTTCTTTTCTCCCTGACAGGAGATCAGCATACAAGGCAACAACTTGGGGGGCAGGGAGAGAGATGTCATAATGGTTACACAAAAGATTATCATGCCTGAGGTTCAAGTTCAATCCACCACTGCTCTGGGAACCTGGGGGTGGGAGATTGGGAACCAAACAGCCAAACAAACAAAATCTTGATCATTGGGAGGTATCACAGTGGCTAGAGCTCTAGAAGCATGAGTTCTTGAGTTCAATTCCTGGTTTTACACGAGCCAGACTACGATCATCATCTCTGGCATTATGCTATTCCACTGCAGAATACTGTGCCCCAGTATGGTTCCGTAGCCCCCATGTCCACTTGGTCGATTCCAAATTATATTCCTCCATGAGGATAATTTCTGGAACCATCCGTTCCACCCCGGTTCCATGGCTGCCAGTTCTTAGCAACATCGTCCCGCCAGATATTCGTCGGGATGCAGCATCATCTAAGTTCATTTCCCACGTCTACGCTCGACCGGACCTGCCAATATACGCGGATATCTTCGCCCACCCTGTCCAACGCCCAATCTGGTCCCCTATGCCTACACTGAACTTCTCTGTTCCAGTCTCTTGGAAACAGAGTTGGCAGTCAGCTGAGGTAAGGAACAAACACCTCATCACAGACCCCTGTAAGCGTCAACCTGGCTTTGACCTAGCACGTTATGATTGGGCCCTCCTCAATCGCTATCGAACAGGCCATGGCCGGTGCGCTGCTGTGTTCCATCGCTGGGGAGCCAGAGACGACCCGAATTGCCCCTGCGGCTCCAGACAGACTATGACCCACATAGTCCACGACTGCCACCTCTCCAGATTCAAAGGAGGTCTCGAAACTTTACATCAGGCTCAACCTGATGCTGTTGACTGGCTATGGAAGAAGGGCAAACGCTAGAAGAAGAAGAACGAGCCAGACCGATGTTTTGACACACTGTCTCTCTCTCTAATATAAAAATTATTCAACTTAAATAAAGGAAAGACTTTGAGAGGAAGATGAGGGTTTTTTTTTTTTTGCCTCCAGGGTTATCACTAGGGCTGCACTAGGAATCCACTGCTCCTAGAGGCTATTTTTCCCATTTTGTTGCCTTTGTTGTTGCACTTGTTGTAGTTGTTATCGTTGTCATTGTTGAATAGGAGAGAGAGAAATCGAGAGAGGAGGGGAAGACAGAGAGGGGGAGAGAAAGACACCTGCAGACCTGCTTCACCGCCTACAAAGCAAACCCCTGCAGGTGGGGAGCTGGAGGCTCACGCGGTACCTTGTGCTTTGCACCAGGTGCACTTAACCAGCTGCACTACCGCCCAACCTCCCGGAAGCTGAATTTTAAAATAAAAAAAAGTGGAGAGAGAAACTACTGAAATAGTTCACCTGCGTAGCGCACTGCTTTGCCATATTCATGACCAAGGTTCAAGCCTGGTCCCCACCGCACTGAGGAAAATTTTGGTGTTTCCCTCTCCTCCCCCCCACCTCTATAAAGAAACAAAGCTGGGGGGCTGGTGGGCAGCAGCGCAGCATGTTAAGCGCACATGGAGCGAAGTGCAAGGACCGGCTTAAGAATCCTGGTTCAAGCCCCCGGTTCCCCACCAGCAGGGGGGTGGGGGTCACTTCACAAGTAGTGAAGCAGGTCTGTAGGTGTCTTTCTCTCCCCCTCTCTGTCTTCCACTCCGTTTTTCTCTCTGTACTATCCAACAACAGCTACAGCATTAACAACAACAACAATGATAAACAACAAGGGCAACAAATGGGGAAAAATAGCCTCCAGGTGCAGTGGCTTCATAGTGCAGGCAACGAGCCCCAGTGATAACCCTGGAAGGAAAAAAAAAAAAAAAAACCAAAACTTTTTTTTTTAAGAAAACAACTTTTTAAAAAATTTACTTATTTATTCATTTTTGTTGCCCTTGTTGTTTTTTATTGTTGTAGCTGTTATTGATGTCATTGTTGTTGGATAGGACAGAGAGAAATGGAGAGAGGAGGGGAAGACAGAGAGGGGGAGAGAAAGATAGACACCTGCAGAACTGCTTCACCGTTTGTGAAGCGACTCCCCTGCAGGTGGGGAGCCGGGGGCTCGAACCAGGATCCTTCTGCTGGTCCTTGTGCTTTGCCCCACCTGCGCTTAACCCACTGCACTACCGCCCGACTCCCCAAAACTTTTTTAAAAGGAGAGTGAAGGCATTTCAAAGAGAGATGTCTCCATGGGAAGACGGTGCAAGTGACCCCAAGAAGAGAGAGGAGAGCAACAGCAGAGGGAATAAAGGATGCCACGGAGGGAGCAGGAAGAGGTGCACTAGAACATGGAGTGGGAACAAGGTAAGGAGAGGAGGCTTCCACTGCTCTAAGGTGGGCTCAAGCCAGAGGCTGAAACTGGGGTTTAACAGTGAGAGTCTGAGCCTGGCACTGCAAGGCCATCTAGAGGTAAGCATGCACAACACAAGAGCTATTCATGCATGTGGGTCTTTCCAGCCTCCAGCAACACCTGCATGAGGACGTTGTCAGATCAGTAACCTTCTTGGGATGCAGGAGATCCATCTCTGGGGATCCATTTCTGGGGAAGGAACTATCCTAAGAATCCTTGACACCAAAGGCAGATCCTCTCCCTACATGGCCGCACTGTTTTCTGTCACAGTCAGTATGAATCAGGGCTTTCTGGAAACACTTGCAGACTTGAGGCAGCTGAAGAAAAGGAATATCCACTATAGTGTGGTTATTCCAATTCACTGAGTTTGCTCTGTTTCGCTGGTTCAGATGTGAAGCACAGATGAACCCCACACCCCTTCCCTTCCAGTGGCCACAGTCGAGGAAACCCAAGCTCAGCTTCTCTGTGTTCGCCATCTCTGGGTTGTGATGCTTTCTGTTGGTTCGGCGTTTCAGAGGGAGTGTGCAGTGTCTCAGGCGACGGATTTGTGTCCAGAGCAGTTTGGCATGACCAAACTTCTGTGAATGTATTCTCACAAAACATAGATATTTGGGTCTAAGTATATTTGGGGTTAACTGTGTAACTGGGGTTTCTGAGAATTAAATTTGTAGAAAGATTCTAAAGGTGACTAAAGCATAACTTGACATGGTACCAGGGCCCAGGAAATGGCTCACCTGATAAAGCATCTGCCTGACTATAGACTCAAGACCTGGGGTTCGACTTCCAGTACCACATGGAAGCACCATGGGTGGTGAAGCAGTACTGTGGCATCTCTCCCCTCTCTGTGTTTCTCCCTCCCCACCCCTCATCTCTCTAAAAAAAAAATAATGAAGAAGAGAAAATTGGACTGAGGTGGTTGCTCAGTGGTAGTGGCAGTGTGTGACGTCCTAAGTTTACTTTCTGGTGCTACAATAATCAAATACAGTGTGTGGGTGGGTGGATGTGTGGAGATAGTATTTATACTGTTTATATATGTCATTAAAACTAAATAATCACCACCAAAAAGTAAGATCAGAAAAAAAAATGAGGGGGGAAAGGAAGTAGTCTACTGTCCATAAGTAAAAGAATTTCTAGCATGTGACAAAAATTAAAATCAAGCCGACCTTTCATCAGTTTGGTTCCTGTCCTCAAATTCCCTGTGGCAGATGCCCCTTTCTTTCACCACTTTCCACCATGGTTTATTGAAAGTGAAAAGTTGGGAATGTTTGAAAGAATCAGAGGTGAGCCTGGGGATTTTATTTTAGAATAAGACAAGGGGCCAGCAAGTGGGGAAAAACAAAACCAAAAAACAAACAACCAGAGAGATTAAGCTCAGGTAGGCTGGCTCCCAGGAAAAGATCTGAGTGGAAAATGGAGGGTAGAGATGAGATCTAGAAGAAGGAACTGTTGGGGTAGTTAGCATAATGGTTATGCAAAGAGTCTCTCATTTCTAAGGTTCCAAAATCCTAGGTTCAATCCCCACACACTATCATAAACTAGATCTGAGCAGTGCTTTGGTGTTACAAAAAAAATTGACGGGCTGAACTCCTAAACTAATAAGAACAGCAAATATAATAATAATAATAATAGTAACTTCCTATCTAGCTGACATTGCTGGAGTACCTTCCATGTGTGGAGTCATTTGCTTCTGACAATAGTCCCTATGTTTGAGGCTATTATCATAGCCATTTTATAGGTGAAATAAGCCAGGCAGGAAAAGAAACTGCTGGGGCTGGGGGTGGGAAAGGTGGTGGCAAACCTGGTTAAGCGCACATGTTACAATGCATAAGGACCTGAGTTTGAGCTCCTGGTCCCCACCTGCAGAGGGAAAGTTTTGTGAGTAGTGAAGCAGTGTTGCAGGTGTCTCTCTGTTTCTTTCCCTCTCTATCACCCCTTCCCTACTGATTTCTAGCTGTCATGAGCCAATAAATAAATAAAGACAATAAAAATATTAAATTTAAAAAAAAAGAAAAGTAACTGCTAGGAATTAAGTGTTTGCAACCCAGCCAGTCAGCTTCAGGCTCTCACATGTATATGCCACAGTGCCCGTTTCTTGAGAAACTCAGTAAGGACTCAGCTTGTCATCTCTTTTATTGATTAGTCATACTGCTCTTTGTCTACTGTGGCACTATACAGAAATTCTGGAGCACAAGGAGAAACGGAACCACCCAAGGACAAGGCAAATGAATGGGACCCAGAGTTAGTCTGCAAAGCAATCACGTAGGATTTCATGGTGACTAAGTCAAATCAGAAGATAAGAAGAATGAGTCAACTGATGACTCAAAAAAAAAAAAAATGAGGCTTTAGCAAATGCAGAATGACAGTCCTGCTGACAGGGAGTAGACAATGGCTCAGTGGGTGGACTGGTGGGTGGTAGGGATGGTGACTTGGGTTTTGATGATCTAAGCACTTAGCAATACTGCAGAGCTAGGGAAGAGAGAAGGTAAGTGGAGAGTATCTCAGAAACAGAGGCTGGAGTAGTACACATATGCCTGGGCTGGATTCCTAATACAGTATAGGATGGTGGAATAATGCATGTCTCTCCCTCACACCTATTCTCCCAACAAAGAATATTCCAGAAATAGCTCAGCTGCCACAAGACACAGTGGGAACTTGACTTCTTGTTTTGTCTTGTTGTTTTTTAACATTAAAAGGGTCTTTGGGGAGCTGTGGCACATGAAAGGATTCACAGTGGGGAGCTGAGAACAGGTTTAAACAATAGAAGGTTTTATTAGGGTGAAACGGGTAAAAGGCAAAATAAGCAATTATCATCAAGGGTTAAGAGTACACTAGGTCCATAAAGTCTGAGTATGGTTATCAAAACTTTAGTCCCATAAGATAAACAATTATCAGCTCTGCTAAAGGTTGCTCATGGCTGTAAAGGGGTCTAAAAGTTTACCGGCTAGCAGAGTCACACGTGTTCAGTTCCCAGGAGAAGTAGCCATGGCAGATACCTGGAGCATCTCTGCCAAGATGCTTCTGACCAGGAGAAGCAGCAGCAGCCAAAAAAGCGAGACCTGCTCCAAATCCGTGCTTTTATACCTTCCCTTCTCTGTGTGTCCTGCCTCAGGCTGACATCAGTTCGTAAGCTAATAGTCCCAAACTCCTTTTGGGGTCACAACATAGTCTCTTGTGTGGAATGCTTGGAATGAGGGCTGTAGGTCCTGCTTCACTCTGGATTTGAGGCCATATACACTAGATACACATGAGATGATTGTTGGCATATGAAGGCTACATCATGGAAGGTTAACAGAAATGTCTTCTTTTTAAAAAGGCAACTTACACTCCACAACATTAGACATAATCACTTTAGAGGCTGGGTGATAGTTTGCCTGGTAGAGTGCATGCCTTCTGGTGTGTGAGGCACTGGGTTTGAGCCCTTGAACCCCATGGGAGTGCCATGGATGGCACACACACACACACACACACACACACACACACACACACACACACTCACAGATGGAAAAGTGGTAATATCTCTCTTTCTCTCAAAAGCTTTCTCTTTCTCCTTAAAATGAGAGAACGAGAGAGGTTAAATTTATTCTGCCAGGGGCAGGGCAGTGATACACTTGGTAGAGTATACATGCTACAATCCTCAGGGACCCGGGTTCAAGCTGCTGGTTCCCACTTGCAAGGAAAATGCTTCATAAGGGGTGAAGCAGGGCTGCAGATCTCTCTCTCTCTCTCTCTCTCTCACTCCTCTTTCCCTCTCAATTTCTCTGCCTCTATTAAATAAATGAATAAAATATTTTCAAAAATTATTCTGCCCAAGACCAGGGACTAGTGCACTGAGAGCAGTCTAAGCAATATACTGAAAGCACGTCATTGCTAGTGCAAAAGTCCCAAAAAGCTGTCTTGCCTCTGTCCCCATGGCCAGCAGCATACGTAAGTGACAGTGGCCTTCCAGAGCATGGAAATTGAGAGTCAAGCAGGGAGCAGGCCTCGTCACTTGCTCAGGCTCTATAGCCTGGAGGAGGAATTAGAGCTCAGCCGTCAGCTCCTCTGATTTTTGAATGGTTTCCACTCAACTATAACTTAGTCTCAATTGTTTCATGCAAATATATTCAGCTGTCCATAGAGAGGTGGCTGGTTATCTCTTATTTTGTGTTTCTTTAATTTTGCATCAGTCTTGTTTCTCTTTTATCTTTCATCAGTTTAAAGGACCCAGCCTCTAATCGGTTAAACTCTGCATAGGCATGAACACTGGAGAAACGCATCAGCATGTGCGTCAGCGATGCAGAATAAGCTGAGATTTTAAGGGCCAACTGCCCTGCAATTTCTATTCTTATATAAATGGAGGACTCACAGCTGTGTTTCCAGAGGGATGCACTAGGGGGCGTGTGAGGCTCAGAGTACAAGGATGCAATTTGGATGCACTAGAAGACATACTGTACTGTCCAAGGATTTTGTTGTGAGGTTTCTGCTTGTCTGCTTTTCCATATTTGAAATTTCCAAAATCCTATTTATGGGCCTGCCTTGTATGCACAGTTGGTCTTGGTCAAAACTGAAGTTTGCCTGCCTTTAACATTATTGCCTTTTACAACTGAGAATAGTCTTAGTTGCGCTTTTGCAGAATCTCTGAGCACATAGGAATTTTCTTTCAGTATAGCATCCTACCCAAATTATTTTATACAATTCTATGAACTTCATACACACACACACACATTCAGAGAGAGAGAGAGAGAGAGAGAGAGAGAGGGAGAAGATAGATAGATAGATAGTGACCAGAGTCATAGTTTTTACTTCCTGGGAGGGGATTTTGGTGGGTTTTGCTACCTGGACACTAGATCAAGTGTTCACGGTAGGCAGCATCATATTTCTTAATAACACCCACCTGTTCAAGCTAAATGATGACCTAAACTGTCACTAACTCCAAAATCAAACAGGGGATGGCAGAGGTCAGCCCAGGAGTTGCTCTACTGCAGAGCGGCCTCCATGCTTGGGTGTCATAACCACTTTCCCATATCTACCTGTGAACCTAGGTTCACAGCACTTCATCCACTGCCCAAGGCCACACTCTAAGAATAACTGATCATTTGGCAAGCTAAATCCCACCAAGTATTTTAGAGAAGAGGGTCAGCAAATAGCTGAACAGTTAGAGAGCAAACCTGACCTTGCCTGAGGCTCTGGATTTTATCCTTTATAGCACATGGAGGCAACATGGATGGCACCAAATGGAATGCCATGGATATTTGAGCAGTGTTTTGATATGTCTCCTCTCTCCTCTCTCTACTTCTGTATCTAAGCTTTTAGAATTAAAAAAAAAAAAGGTGTGTGTGTGTGTGTGTGTGTGTGTGTGTGTGTGTGTGTGTGTGTGCTATAAACACCAGTCAGTGGTATTGTGAATGTACAAGGCCCTAAGTTCATTCCCAGCTCAGCATTATGAATAATGATTTTGTGGAAAGAATGTGTCATTCAAATCCCCAGTTTGAGGTTATCACATCTGTAGTTTTCCTGTGCTATGGGCTCTTCTGGATTTTGGTCAAGACTTTGGTAGTAGTGATCTTTGGAAGTGAATGAGGGGTTGAGATGCAGTTGACAATCTGCATACATTCATCTAGTCAACAACTTTTCACCTTCTCTCTTTTGGAGAAACGTGTAGGACAAAGGAAAAAACATAGGTTTGGATTCACATAAATCTAGATGCAGATTTGGGTTACCATAATATCCTATGTATTCTATTCCTCAGCTGTAAAAGGGAGGGAGCAATCTTGAGGTTTCTGAGGGGGAAATCCTCAGGTCTTACAGGGAGGACTTGAAATATCTCAAGAAAATGTCAGGTGCATTTTTCTCCCCAATGATTCTTTTGTCAGATGAAAGAGTCATGCACAAAACTGATTTTGCTAAGTGGCATTTCTTTTTTAATTAATTAATTAATTTATTTATTCCCTTTTGTTTCCCTTGTTGCTTGATTGTTGTAATTATTATTGTTGTCGTCGTTGTTGGACAGAGAGAAATGGAGAGCGGAGGGGAAGACAGAGAGAAGGAGAGAAAGACACCTGCAGACCTGCTTCATCACCTGTGAAGCGACTCCCCTGCAGGTGGGGAGAACATGGATCCTTACGCCGGTCCTTGCGTTTTGCGCTATGTGTGCTTAACCCGCTGCGCTACCGCCCCACTCCCGCTAAGTGGCATTTCTAAGACACGCAGTTAAAATAGCCTTTCTACTAGTCGATGATATTGATCAGTGAAGGAAAGCCACTGATGGAGAGTAGAAAGGGAAGGAGAGATGCCCCAGGTTAGCTGGGTGGGTCTGAGAAACCCAGTGAACACTCAACACGTGTGACTTCATCACTATGGAAGGTCCAGGCACTCTGGTCTTCTAGGAGGAAAGGGTCAGTGGGGACTGCTTTGTTGGAAACCTCCAGCTTGTCACATAATGCCTGTCACAAGTCTATCTCATGACCCTCATGGCTCCACATAAAAAAGAAATAACAATTCAGTCTAGAATAGACAGTCCAGTTTAAATCTTTGTGTTGCTTGGACATGATCTGTGTGTGGTCTGTGGTTCCTTTTATTATTACTCTTGCAAGAAAGATATATAGAGATAGAGGCAGAGATAAAGCTGGAGAGGGGAGAGGACAGTAGCATTGCTTCAGAATCCTGGGAGTTCTACTCCTTTTGTGTTTCTTGCTCTCACTTCCTACAGCAGATCGATCACAGGGTTTTCATAAAAAAACAGGTAGGTACTATCTCTTAGTCAATCGGTTAGCGTACAGCGGTACTTATGCAGAAATGTTCAGCGGCCTGGGAGGTGGCAATATGGGAAGGGAGCTGAACTTGTATACATGAAGTCTCAAATTCAATTTCTGGTATCACATATGCTTACGTGCCCCCCTCACTTTCTCTCCCTCCCTCATATTAAATAAATAAATCTTTAAAAAATTAATTTTAGGGACATGTCCAGGCTGAATTTTTTTTTTACCCAAATAGCTATATACCAAATTAAATTTAGTTATTAAAGGCTATTATTTCAAGATTTTATATTTTGTTTACTTTGACCAGCTAGACTATGTGGCCAGAACCAAAGTTTAAAATGCAAAACATACTGAAAAAAATGTTTCTTTCTTTCTTTTTCTTTTTCTATTTATTTATTTTTTTTTTTGCCTCCACAGTTATTGCTGGGGCTCTGTGCCTGCACTAGGAATCCACTGCTCCTGGCAGCCTTTTTTTCCATTTTGTTGTTGTTGTTATTGTTGTTGTGGTTATTGCTATTCTTGGATTGGACAGAGAAAAATCGTTAGAAATGGGGAAGTCAGAGAGGGGGGAGAGAAAGGTAGAGACCTGCAGATGAAGACTTCACTGTTTGGGAAGCAATTCCGCTGTAGGTGGGAAGCTAGGGGCTTGAACCTGGATCCTTCCAGGCTTTGTGCCATGTGCACTTAATCCAGTGTGCTACCTGCCGGCCCCAAAATGTTTCTTTTTTTTAAGTAGAAATGGAAACTTTCTACAAGGCAGGCCTTTTTGAAGGAGCTATCCTTCTAGAAAATGATTCCTGAAATTTCAGCACTTCTAATGACATTCTAGACCACTCTTAACTGCAGAATAAATGCAAGGAAAATACAGAATTTCATAAAATTCCTGATTATCTGCATCTAATTTTTACTGAGCTGTGGTTGTTTGGTCCTTGACACTCTTTGAAACAAATCTTTTATGTTTTCATTCATTTCCTGGAGCATTCACAGGACAGATGGGAGAGGGCTGGCATCTTCTCCAGTTTTTTTTTTTTCTCTTTGTTTCAAAATCATTTGGAGATAGAGGAACTAATTTCATCCCTCTTTCTTTATTTTTTTTAATTTTGTATAGGATTAGTGTTGATCTACAGGATTGTACATGTTTTAGGACTGTATGTTCAGGAGAGTTGGTGGTGCCCCTGGCTAAGTGCACACATTACAGTGCTCAAGGACCCAGGTTCAAGCCCCTGGCCCCGACCTATAGGAAGAAAGCTTTAGGAGTGGTGCAGGTGTCTGTCTATCTCTCTCCCTCTACATTTCCCCCCTTCCTTTTCAATTTATATCTGTCTCTATCCAATAATAAAATTTCTTTATGGAGGAATTAATGTTTTACATTCGACAGTAAATGCAATAGTTTGTACATGCATAACATTTCTCAGTTTTCCATATAACAATACAACCCCCACTAGGTCCTCTGTCATCTTTCCTGGACCTGTATTCTCCCCCACTCACCCACCCCACAGTCTTTTACTTTGGTGCAATACGCCAGTTCCAGTTCAGGTTCTACTTGTGTTTTCTCTTCTGATCTTTTTTTCAACTTCTGCTTGAGAGTGAGATCATCCCATATTCATCCTTCTGTTTCTGACTTATTTAACCTAATGTGAATTTTTCAAGTTCCATCCAAGATCGGCTTCTTCTTCTTCTAGCGTTTGCCCTTCTTCCATAGCCAGTCAACAGCATCAGGTTGAGCCTGATGTAAAGTTTCGAGACCTCCTTTGAATCTGGAGAGGTGGCAGTCGTTGACTATGTGGGTCATAGTCTGTCTGGAGCTGCAGGGGCAGTTCGAGTCGTCTCTGGCTCCCCAGCGATGGAACATAGGGGGGCACCGGCCATGGCCTGTTCGATAGCGATTGAGGAGGGCCCAATCATAACGTGCTAGGTCAAAGCCGGGTTGACGCTTGCAGGGGTCTGTGATGAGGTGTTTGTTCTTTACCTCAGCTGACTGCCAACTCTGTTTCCAAGAGACTGGAACAGAGAAGTTCAGTGTAGGCATAGGGGACCAGATTGGGTGATGAGACGTCAAGCGTTGGACAGGGTGGGCGAAGATATCCGCGTATACTGGCAGGTCCGGTCGAGTGTAGACATGGGAAATGAACTTAGATGATGCCGCATCCCGACGAATATCTGGCGGGACGATGTTGCTAAGAACTGGCAGCCATGGAACCGGGGTGGAACGGATGGTTCCAGAAATTATCCTCATGGAGGAATTTAATTTGGAATCAACCAAGATCGGCTGAAAAGGGTGAAGTCACCATTTTTATAGCTGAGTAGTATTCCATTGTGTATATATACCACGACTTGCTCAGCCACTCATCTGTTGTTGGACACCTGGGTTGCTTCCATATTCTGGCTATTACAAATTGTGCTGCCAAGAACATATGTGTACACAGATCTTTTTGGATTGGTGTGCTAAGTTCCTTAGGACATATCCCCAGGAGAGGAATTGCAGGATCATAGGGTAGATACATTTCTAGCCTTCCGAGAGTTCTCCAGACTGTTCTCCACAGAGGTTGGACCAATTGACATTCCCACCAGCAGTGCAGGAGGGTTCCTTTGACCCCTACAACCTCTCCAGCATTTGCTGCTGTTACCTTTTCTGATGTATGACATTCTCACAGGAGTGAAGTGGTATCTCATTGCTGTCTTTATTTGCATTTCTCTGACAATCAAAGACTTGGAGCATTTTTTCATGTCTTTCTCGGCCTTTTGGATCTCTTCTGTGGTGAATATTCTGTCTATGTCCTCCCCCCATTTTTGGATGGGGTTGTTTTCTTGTTGTTGAGTTTGGCAAGCTCTTTATATATTCTGGTTATTAGCCTCTTGTCTGATGTATGGCATGTAAAGATCTTCTCCCATTCGGTGAGGGGTCTCTTGGTTTGGGTAGTGGTTTCGTCTGCTGTGCAGAAGATTTTTAAGTTGATGTAGTCCCATAGGTTTATGTTTGCCTTAGTCTTCTTTGTAATTGGATTCATTTCATTGAAGATGTCTTTAAAATTTATGTGGGTAAGTTCTGCCAATATTTTCATCTAAGTATCTGATAGTTTGTGGTCTAACATCCAAGTCCTTGTAATTTACTTTTGTATTTGGTGAAATATAGTGGTTCAGCTTCATTCTTCTGCATGTTTCAACCCATTTTTGTCTAATACCATTTGTTGAAGAGACACTGTTTCCCCATTTAATAGTCTGGGCACCTTTGTCAAAGATTAGATGTCCATAGGTGTGGGGGCTCACTTCTGGGCTCTCAGTTCTATTCCACTGGTCAGTGTGTCTATTCATGTTCCAGTACCAAGCAGTTTTGATGACAATGGCCCTAGAATACAATTTGAGATCTGGGAGTGTGATGCCTCCGGTTCTGTTCTTTCTTCTCAAGATTGTTTTGACAATTCTAGGTCTTTTCTGGTTCCAGATAAACATTTGTAGCATTTGTTCTATTCTCCTAAAAATGTGGTTGGGATCTTGATGGAGATAGCATCAAATTTATACATGGCTCTAGGTAGTATATTCATTTTGATTATGTTAATTCTTCCAACCCGCGAGCATGGAATATCTTTCCACTTCTTTGTGTCTTTTTCAATTTCCTTGAGTAGTGACTCATAATTTTCAGTATACAAGTCTTTTACTTCTTTGGTTAGGCTTATTCCTAGATATTTTATTGTTTTGTTCCTATAGTAAAAGGAATTGATGTCTGGATTTCAACTTCTTCTAACTTAGTGTTTGCATAGAGGAATGCCACTGACTTTTGAATATTAGTTTTATAGCCTGACACTTTACTGTATTGCCTGATGATTTCCAAAAGCTTTTTGCTGGATTCCTTAGGTTTTTCTATGTATACTATCATGCCATCTGCAAATAGGGAGAGTTTGACTTCTTCTCTTCCAATCTGTATGCCTTTAATTCCTTGCTCCTGCCTGATTACTATGGCAAGAACTTCCAACACTATGTTGAATAGTAATGGTGATAGTGGGCAGCCCTGTCTAGTACCTGATCTAAGGAGAAATGCTTCCAGTTTTTCACCATTGAATATGATGTTGGCTGTGGATTTGCTATATATAGTCTCCACTATCTTCAGGAATTTTCCATCTATTCCCATTTTTTGTAGTGTTTTGATCACAAAGGGATATTGTATTTTATCAAAGGCTTTCTCTGAATCTATTGATATGACCATGTGGTTTTTGGTCTTGCTTTTGTTGATGTGGTGGATCACATTGATTGATTTACGTATATTAAACCAACCTTGCATGCCTGGGGATAAACTCCACTTGGTCATGATGAGAAATATATTTTTTCCCTTTTTTGTTGCCGTTTTTTTTCTGTTATTGTTGTTGTTGTAGTTATTATCGTTGTTACTGATGTCTTCATGGTTAGATAGGACAGAGAGAAATGGAGAGAGGTGTGGAAGACAGAGAGGGAGGAGAGAAAGATAGATACCTGCAGACCTGCTTCACTGCCTGTGAAGCGACTCCCATGCAGGTGAGGAGCCAGGGGCTCGAACTGGGATCCTTACGCTGGTCCTTGCGCTTTGCATCACAAGTGTTTAACACGCTGCGCTACCGCCTGACTCCCATGAACAGTGTTTTTAATATACTGCTGTATGTGGTTGGCTAGAATTTTGTTCAATATTTTAGCATCTGTGTTCATCAGAGATATTGGTCTGTAGTTTTCTTTTTTGGTTGTGTCCCTGTCTGCTTTTGGTATCAAAGTGATGTTGGCTTCATAGAAGCTGGAAGGGAGTATTTCAGTGTCTTCAATCTTCTGGAAGACTTTTAAAAGTAGAGGTATTAGTTCTTCTTTGAAGGTTTTGTAGAATTCATTTGTAAAATCATCTAGTCTAGGACTTTTATTTTTGGGAAGGCTTTTGATAACTGTTGGGGCAGATAATCTAGTAGTGAAGTTGCTGGATGATATGGTAGACACATTTTTGAGATTTTGAGCTATTCATGTTACTTTCCACAGGGGATAAACCAATTTACATTCCCACCAACAGGGTATAAGTTTCTCTTTTTTTCCTCCTTGCCCTCACTGGCACTTGTGTCTGGTCTTTTTGAGACAGGCCATTCTCCCAGGTAGGAGGTGACATCTTGTAGTTTTAGTTTACACTTCTTCAACAATAAGTCACAATAAGCATTTATTTTTGATCAGGGAATTAATGATTTACAGTAAATATTGGTACATGTCTAAAATTTCTCGAGTTTTTGGGATCAGGTGGTAGTGCACTGGGTTAAGTGCACATAGTGTGAAGGGCAAGGATCCCAGTTCAAGCCCCTGATCTGGTTTCGCACCTGTGGCAGGGGGTGGGGTGTGGTGGAGGTGTGTCGCTTTACAAGTGGTGAAGCAGGTCTGCAGGTGTCTTTCCCCCTCTCTGTTTTCCCCTCCTCTCTCAATTTCTCTCTGTCCTATCCCACAGCAACAACAATAATAACAGCAACAGCAATGGAAAAAAGATGGCCACCCAAAACAGTGGATTCATAGTGCAGGCACCAAGCCCCAGAGATAACCCTGGGGCTAAATATATATATATTCAGTTTTCTGCAAAAACCAGAACCTGAAACCCCTACAGAGTCCTCCCCTATGGTGCAATACACCTCAATGGGCATTTGAAAGGACCTCTCAGCCACTTCTGTATATTCTTTGGCGATGTGTTTACTCAGATACTCTGCCCATTTTTTGATGGGTTTACTTGGCCTCTTAATTCTCACAGTTTGTGAGTTCTCTGTATGCTGTGTATTTTAAATATTAGCCCTTTGTCAGATGCCATAGAAATATCTTCTCCCAGTCAGTAGGATGTCTTTCATTTTAATGATCTTGTCTTTTGCTGTCATTACTCCTTCTTTAAAAGGACTAGCCACTGGGCAGAGTGATGGTGTACCCAGGAGAATGTACTTGTTACAATGTATAAGGACCAAGGTTCAAGCCCTTGGCCCCCACCTGCAAGGGGAGAGCTCTACCAGTGGTGGTACAGTGATGCAGGTATCTCTCTATATCTGTCTATCTATCTATCTATCTATCTTTCCCTGCCCTCTCAATTCTTGTCTCAATCCAATAAATTAGTACGTAACTGTTTTTAAAAGGAAAGGACAAGCCACTTTGGTCAAAGTAATAATTTCCATGACCATCTTATTACAAAACCTTGTTCATAGTGAAATAATCACCAAAAATAATGTAGACACAACAAACAACATGCACTCTCTTGGGATTCACTGGGAGACATAATTTCATGCATTTCAAATGTAGTTAAAATTATGTAACAAAATTTTCTGAGCTTTCTGTTGTTCTTCCACTGTCTTGCCTCATTTTGAATTATGTCTCCATTATTTCATGGGGCTCAAAGAAACAGTTCCAGAGGGAGATCTATTTTATTCTTTCACACATGCCACCTTCTTTCATTTCACTAAGGAACTAGAAGACTGCACTTCAGCAACTGAGGACAAACTTGGTGGACCTTGCCCTGAGTTCTCCACTCTCTTCCTTCCTGTCGCTTCTGTATCACCTCTCCCTAACACCCCATGGATATTTTGTTCCTCTGTTCTCTGTCTTACATGGCAACTTTTGCTACTTTGAGCACAGGAAATAGATAAGCTATGTAATGCAAGGAACAAGAAGAGCCTTGGAAAAAGAACGGGCTACGTTGTGAGGGAGAGAGAGGGCAGACCAGAAGGAAAGCTATTTCAGCAGCCAAGTGGAAAGAAATGAGCAGGAAAGAGAGAAGATGAAAAGCAAATTCCTCACAGTGCAGAAATTAGGGTCGCCAGGGCCTGAACAGACAGAGCCTGGGATAGAGAGTAGGAGTTAGGACTGGGAGTGGACTCCTGGCATGTTGCTTGTTTTTGCTGGTGAAAAGGAAGCATATAGCCAGCAATGCCCACTGAGTCTGACTCTGAAATTCTTGGTATTTACCCCGACAATAAGGATCACAGGGACATGGCATTCCCTGTGCAGTGTTTTATTTATTATTTATTTATTTTTAACATTTTCATTGCCACCAGGGTTATCAGTGAGATTTGGTGACATCACTATGAATCCACCACTCCCAGCAGCCATGCTTCCTCCCCCCCTTTTTTTCTTTCTTTCTCTTTAATTAGATAGGATGGAAAGAAACTGAGAGGGGAGGAGGAGATAGAAAGGGAGAGAGAAAGAAAGATACCTGCAGATCTGCTTCACCACTCATGAAGCTTCCCTCCTGCTGGTGGGGAGCAGGGACTCAAACCCGAGTCCTTGTGCCTGGCAACTTGTGTGCTGAACCGGATGTGCCACTGTCCAACCCCCATCTGTATAGTCAAACTATCAAGGCCATCTCCTTTAGTCAGAGACAGAAGAGAAAGCACCAAATTAAGGATAGTAGGAATGGAAGGAGAAAAGTCCCCACCAATAAATGAATTTTTTTTCCGGCTTGCATAGGCTTGTGATAGTTCATAATTATTAAAATTGTACACTGGTTAAAACATAGAAGCAATTTAAGCGAACACTATCAGCTCTGTGCTGTGTCCTGGCCCTGTGGATCACTAGCCAAGAGACAGGAGGGGAAAGAGTCTATATCCAGCAACTTAATTAGGCTGAGAGGCTCTGGAGACTGTACTCTCCATGTCAGTTTAGAAGAGCGAAGATGAAAAATCAAGGTGCTGACACATTGGCATCTTTGTT
Source organism: Erinaceus europaeus (assembly GCF_950295315.1). Lineage (NCBI taxonomy): Eukaryota > Metazoa > Chordata > Mammalia > Eulipotyphla > Erinaceidae > Erinaceus > Erinaceus europaeus. The sequence continues at coordinate 62,044,659 of NC_080167.1, forward strand.
CCATGATACACACTGTGGATACAAGGACAAGGGCTGTACCATTTCCATAGTAACTCCCTATCACTGAGACACATCTCTCTGATTAAGAGATTGCTGAATGACTTGCCTACAGATCAGTACATGAATGGGGGAAAAAGTGTATTGTTTATCCCTTATTAATACACATAATTCTGATGAGTGTAGAAAATGACTCCCTTTGATTCATTTTTCTTTTGAAAGAGAAGGAGAGGGAGTGGGGAAAGAGTGATAACAAGGGTCAGACACAGAGAAGAGAGGACTTAATGAACCGCTCTGAGTTTGGGGTTGATTTACAATTTCACTCCTGTTTAATGTATACCTACATCATACGCGCTAGCTCCTGGATAAGCAAATAAAACACCATGTTGATTTTTACCCAAATCACTGTTCCCAAAACTGAAACATGACCTTGAGAGGACCATGAAAACTAGCGAACACCTACTCTGCTACTTTATAATGTTTTCCTCATTTTCCACAAGCCATGGCAATACCAAGTCAGAGAGTTTCAGTCAAGTCCTATATAACTCTGGTTTGCATTTCTGGATTACAGAGAGATCGTTCAACTTCTCTTCTTAGTACTGATTCAAGAAAACATGAGACAAACCCTTATCTTCACCCTGCCTCAAGCCTTTCCAGTCTCATCCCCTTTTTCTGTTGCCCATTTTGCTTTTTCTTGTTATAAGGAAGAGCACTCCAAGTGTGAGGTTTCAGCTTCGAAGACATTGCAGAGTAAAAATCCTGGGATTAAATCCTCGGAAAGGAGACTTGCTTATGGATATTCACAGTCCAATCATGAGAACATTAAGGTGAACGTGATCTGATTCTGTAGTCTCAGGCTAGGAGCATTGGGCCACATATGCTTGAGTTTAGTTGATCTTTATAATTGACCGGTCAGGGAGGAATCACTAGTCTCTAATTATTGTCAGGGAAGCTGGGTGGTTGTATGTTGTCTGATTCAAGACCATCTAGTTGAAAGTACAGAGTGAGATTCCAATGGACACATTTTCTTTTTTTTTTTTTAAAGATTTTATTTATTTATTCCCTTTTGTTGCCCTTGTTTTATTGTTGTCGTTGTTGGATAGAACAGAGAGAAATAGAGGGAGGAGGGGAAGACAGGAGGGAGAGAAAGACAGACACCTGCAGACCTGCTTCACCGCCTGTGAAGAGACTCCCCTGCAGGTGGGGAGCTGGGGGCTCGAACCGGGATCTTTACGCCGGTCCTTGTGCTTTGCGCCACATGTGCTTAACTTGACACATTTTCAAAGCCTTCCTTGGCTACAGAACCA